>NW_024413881.1:0-1972 GCF_014898765.1 Herpailurus yagouaroundi | reverse complement strand
AGATAATACCTATCCTTCTCAAGCTATTCCAAGAAATAGAAAGGGAAGGAAAACTTCCAGACTCATTCTATGAAGCCAGTATTACTTTGATTCCTAAACCAGACAGAGACCCAGTAAAAAAAGAGAACTACAGGCCAATATCCCTGATGAATATGGATGCCAAAATTCTCAATAAGATACTAGCAAATCGAATTCAACGGCATATAAAAAGAATTGTTCACCATGATCAAGTGGGATTCATTCCTGGGATGCAGGGCTGGTTCAACATTCGCAAATCAATCAACGTGATACATCACATTAACAAAAAAAAAAGAGAAAAACCATATGATCCTGTCAATTGATGCAGAAAAGGCCTTTGACAAAATCCAGCACCCTTTCTTAATAAAAGCCCTTGAGAAAGTCGGGATAGAAGGAACAAACTTAAAGATCATAAAAGCCATTTATGAAAAGCCCACAGCTGACATCATCCTCAAAGGGGAAAAACTGAGAGCTTTTTCCCTGAGATCAGGAGCACGACAGGGATGCCCACTCTCACCGCTGTTGTTTAACATAGTGCTGGAAGTTCTAGCATCAGCAATCAGACAACAACAGGAAATCAAAGGCATCAAAATTGGCAAAGATGAAGTCAAGCTTTCGCTTTTTGCAGATGACATGATATTATACATGGAAAATCCGGTAGACTCCACCAAAAGTCTGCTAGAACTGATACATGAATTCAGCAAAGTTGCAGGATACAAAATCAATGTACAGAAATCAGTTGCATTCTTATACACTAACAATGAAGCAACAGAAAGACAAATAAAGAAACTGATCCCATTCACAATTGCACCAAGAAGCATAAAATACCTAGGAATAAATCTAACCAAAGACGTAAAGGATCTGTGTGCTGAAAACTATAGAAAGCTTATGAAGGTAATTGAAGAAGATATAAAGAAATGGAAAGACATTCCCTGCTCATGGATTGGAAGAATAAATATTATCAAAATGTCAATACTACCCAAAGCTATCTACACATTCAATGCAATCCCAATCAAAATTGCACCAGCATTCTTCTCGAAACTAGAACAAGCAATCCTAAAATTCATATGGAACCACAAAAGGCCCCGAATAGCCAAAGTAATTTTGAAGAAGAAGACCAAAGCAGGAGGCATCACAATCCCAGACTTTAGCCTCTACTACAAAGCTGTCATCATCAAGACAGCATGGTATTGGCACAAAAACAGACACATAGACCAATGGAATAGAATAGAAACCCCAGAACTAGACCCACAAACGTATGGCCAACTCATCTTTGACAAAGCGGGAAAGAACATCCAATGGAAAAAAGACAGTCTCTTTAACAAATGGTGCTGGGAGAACTGGACAGCAACATGCAGAAGGTTGAAACTAGACCACTTTCTCACACCATTCACAAAAATAAACTCAAAATGGATAAAGGACCTGAATGTGAGACAGGAAACCATCAAAACCCTAGAGGAGAAAGCAGGAAAAGACCTCTCTGACCTCAGCCGTAGCAATCTCTTACTCGACACATCCCCAAAGGCAAGGGAATTAAAAGCAAAAGTGAATTACTGGGACCTTATGAAGATAAAAAGCTTCTGCACAGCAAAGGAAACAACCAACAAAACGAAAAGGCAACCAACGGAATGGGAAAAGATCTTTGCAAATGACATATCGGACAAAGGGCTAGTCTCCAAAATCTATAAAGAGCTCACCAAACTCCACACCCGAAAAGCAAATAACCCAGTGAAGAAATGGGCAGAAAACATGAATAGACACTTCTCTAAAGAAGACATCCGGATGGCCAACAGGCACATGAAAAGATGTTCAGCGTCGCTCCTTATCAGGGAAATACAAATCAAAACCACACTCAGGTATCACCTCACGCCAGTCAGAGTGGCCAAAATGAACAAATCAGGAGACTATAGATGCTGGAGAGGATGTGGAGAAACGGGAACCCTCTTGCACTGTT
>NW_024413880.1:0-1909 GCF_014898765.1 Herpailurus yagouaroundi | reverse complement strand
TCCTCCCCTACCTTCCCCTCCCCCTCCTCCTCACCTTCCTCCCTTTCCTCTTCCTCCTCTCCTTCCTCCTCCCCTTCCTCCTCCCCTCCTCCTCCTCCTCCTCCTCATCAGTGCCATCATCAGACCCTGGCACACACCTGTCCACCTGTCCCTTCCCTCACCCTGAGACAGTCCCCAGGTGCTGCGCACCAGCCCTCCCGCCCACCAGCCAGGCTGGGAAGGAAGGGGCTGTGGAACCCACCGGGAGCCACCACACTGGCCATCAAGCCTGGGGCGCAAGGAACGGGCCCGACACAAAGGCTCCCTGGGGCCCTTCCAGCTCGCTCCACCCCACATCCTCTGGGGGATCTGCTGCCCCACGCCCCCCCGCCAAGGACTTGAGCTCACCAGAAAGGGAGAGGGGCTGATGGCGACAGCCCTGCGCCTTGTGGGCGTGATGGCGAGCCGGGAAGCAGACCGGAGTGTAGAAGGGACGTGCCCGAGGACAGGGACAGGCGGAGATAAGACTGAACCCCCTAGCGTCTGACTCCCCAGCCACGGCCGCCTCCTCCTGGAGACCTTTCTCCACTCACTCCCTCGTTCATTCGATCATTCATTCATCTCCTTTATTCACCCACCCGCCCCTCATTCATTCATTCACCAGCTCTTTCCTTCCTTCCTTCCTTCGTTGGCTCCTTTATTCACTCATCTACTGGCTCATTCATTCATTCATTTGTTCACTCACTCACCCACTCCTTCATCCATTCACCTGCTCACTTACTCATCGTCTGAACAGCCTGGAACCTATATGTCTCTGCTGGCCCCGTCTGGGGCGGCCTCGAGGATCTTAGGGTGCTAAGTGGAAGTTTTCCCCTGGAGCCCTGTGCGAGGGGCACCCACACGTCTCAAGGGTGATCGTCATCGCCCCAGAGCCCCGGGAAGACGGGAGGCCCCCACCTTCACACCCGGGCTAGCCGGCGGGCAGAGGCTGCAAGGTGTATCGGTGAGGAGGGTGTCGGGGGCAGTGGGTGGCCTGGTGCACACGGACGGGCCCGGGCTCTCTCAGCGAAAGGCACCCTCAGTACCTCAGCCCTGCTCTTCAAAATGTCAGAGTCACACAAAGATGAAATAAGGCCGAGGCACCGGCCCAGACTCAAAGACCGCCGGAGATGGGTGGTACCCGAGTGCCCCAGGGTGCCGGCCGGGGTCCCTCCCAGGCAGAGACATCGCGTCGTATCTGTGCCACCGCCCCGGCACGGACGGCTCGTCCCCGGTTGTGTGAGAGAATGTCCTCGTTCTCAGAAGTGGGCGTAAGTGTCTGGGGGCCGAGGGGCACCACGTCTCCCGTTCACTCTCAAACGACCCGAGGAAAGACGCGTGTGTGCACGTGCACGCGTGCAGAGAAAGCGACAGCATGAGTGTGGCCAGTGCGAGCCCGCGGGGACCTGGGAGCCAGGGGACCGACGTCTTGGGAGAGGGAGGAGCACAGGACCTCCCGGCACTGTCCTTATGTCTTTCCTGCCAGTATGGAAGGGCGTTAAAGGAAAAAGCTGCAAGAAAAGAGAACGAGGTCTGGTTTCCAGGCGCACGCTCCGGCTGTGTGACCCCGGGCCCCCCGCCCCTGTCCGTCACCTGCCGTGGGGTCCGCTGGGACCGGGGACTGCAAGCCCTGAGTGCCTGGAGCTCCTCGAGTCACCGTCCCTGTCTTATTGGCTCCGCCCCTGAAATGTCCCCCCCCCCCCGGGGAACTCCTCTAGATGGGGACCCCGTGCCTCCAGAAGGCTCCTGTTGGCCACTGCCTGGGAGGGATCAGACTCCCCGCAGGCGCGGGGCCCTCAGCCTTCGCTCCGCGGAACAGCAGGCGGGAGGGTCCCCGCGAGCCGTAAACCAGGACCCGGTCCCCGGAGCGGCTCGCGGCCACGGCTGGCAG
>NW_024413879.1:0-1036 GCF_014898765.1 Herpailurus yagouaroundi | reverse complement strand
GAGCCCCGCGTCGGGCTCTGGGCTGATGGCTCAGAGCCTGGAGCCTGTTTCCGGTTCTGTGTCTCCCTCTCTCTCTGCCCCTCCCCCGTTCATGCTCTGTCTCTCTCTGTCCCAAAAATAAATAAACGTTGAAAAAAAAAAATTTAGAAGACTGCAATCAATGTCACCGGGATGAAGTCAGATGTCAACAGGGCCCGGTCTTTCTGGAGGCTCCAAGGGAGAAAGAACATGGTCCTCACTGTTTTCAGCTTCTGGAGGCTGCCCACACACGTCCTCTTCCGACCCCTTCTTCACGTCACTCGACCTCTAGCTCCCATCATTTTCTCTCTCACATCCCTCTGATTTCCTTCCCTCCTCTCACAAGGAACCCTATGATCGGTGCCTTCGAGGATTCCGGGGGTGAGGATGTAAATATCTTGGGGGCGGTTACTCAGCCTAGTGCAATCCCTTAGGACCCAAGCCTTTCTCCAGCCCTGACCCCTCCCTCCCTTCAGGGTTCGTGTCATCAGCCTTACCTCTTGACTTGGCTGTGACATCACTTTGTACGAACAAATCTCAGAGAAGCTCCTTTTCGCTCACCTAAAATCTGCTCCACAACCGCACCTCCCTTCTCTTGGAACAGCCGTTAGCGGTTCCACCTTTTCCGTGGCTTTGCAATCCCGGTGTTATTCCAAGAATCAGCATACTTTCTTTATCCCACCCTCGATGCCCTCTGCCTCCTAAGAGCCAACACTCAGCCTTTGAAATGCCTCCCCATGTCTCCCTTTGCTAATCTCAGCTGCTACCTCTCTCTCTGGAACAGTCAAGTGTCCTGATAAGGACTGCATCACATGTTGCGTGAGATCTTCAGGCCTTTGGACCAGCGTGCTCTGTATCGAAATTGGTAGTACCCCTCAAAAAGAATAAAACTTAGGTCACAATTTTTTTTTTTTGCACAAAAGTCTTTTTTTTTTTTTTTTTTAATTTGGGAAAAAAGTTTAAAAATTTGGAATTTTTTAACAGGTTTTTAATCATTGGCTCCAAAATTTTTTTTATA
>NW_024413878.1:0-3966 GCF_014898765.1 Herpailurus yagouaroundi | reverse complement strand
TTGTTATTTTGTTTTTGTTTTGTTTTTCTAATTTTAGAAACAGAGAGTATGAGCAGGTTAAAGGGAGAGACAGAGAGAGAGAAAGACAGAGAGAGAGAGAGAGAGAGAGAGAGAGAGAGAATCTTAAGCAGATTCCACACCCAGCTTGGTGCCCAATCCCACAACCCTGGGACCATGACCTAGGCCAAAATCAAGAGTCACTAAACTGACTGAGCCACCCAGGCACCCCAGGTAATTCTTTTTCCTACCACACACATGTACTACTATTTAAATTTGAAGGGGCGCCTGGGTGGCGCAGTCGGTTAAGCGTCCGACTTCAGCCAGGTCACGATCTCGCGGTCCGTGAGTTCGAGCCCCGCGTCGGGCTCTGGGCTGATGGCTCAGAGCCTGGAGCCTGTTTCTGATTCTGTGTCTTCCTCTCTCTCTGCCCCTCACCTGTTCATGCTCTGTCTCTCTCTGTCCCAAAAATAAATAAACGTTGAAAAAAAAATTAAAAAAAAAATAAATTTGCTTAGGTAGTTCAATTTTATTTATTTTATTTTTACTAAAAAATTTTTTTAACATTTGTTCAGTTTTGAGAGAGACAGAGTGTGAGCAGGGGAGGGGCAGAGAGAGAGGGAGACACAGAACCCTAAGCAGGCTCCAGGCTCTGAACTGTCAGCACAGAACCTGATGCCGGGCTCAAACCCATGAACCATGAGATCACAACCTGAGCCAAAGTCAGAGGCTTAACCGACTGAGCCACCCAGGTGCCCCTAGGTAGTTAAATATTAAAACCAATTTTTTTCAATGTTTATTTATTTTTTAGAGAGAGACACACAGAGCAGGAGCAGGGAAGGGGCAGAGAGAGAGGGAGACACAGAATCCACACTAGGGTCTAGGCCCTGAGCAGTCAGCACAGAGCCTGATGCGGCTTGAACTCAAAAACCGCGCAATCACAACCCTAGCCAAAGTTGGACACTCAACTGACTTAGCCACCCAAGCATCCCTAAACCCAATTTTTAAAAGTTCCAACTTGAGGAATTTATCTGAGATGCGTCCAAAGATTTCTGCTCATAAGCATTCACCACAGTTATTTCTTATATGAAAAAGGTACAAAGTTAAATATCCAACAATTTGGTACAAATCAGAAACAACAAAGTAGTCATTAAAAAGCATTCTGTGGTGGGGTGCCTGGGAGTCTCAGTTGGTTGAGTGTCCTACTCGATTTCCACTCAGGTCATGATCCTAGTGTCATAGTGTCATAGGATCAAGCCCCATGTCTGGCTCCACGCTGGGTATGGAGCCTGCATAAGATTTTCTCTACTCTCTCTTGCTTGCCTCTCCCTTGCTTGCCTCTCCCTTGCTTGCACTCTAAAATTTAAAAAAACAAAAAAACAAAACATAGGAACACAACATAGGAAAATATTCAAATGCAGGTAAAAAAATTTCATATTTCAACTTTCAAGTGTGTAAACATACATATGTACTTATATCTACAAAACCATTCAACAGATAAAATTTTAAAACAGTATCTCTGAATGGTAGTCTTATTCATGATTTTTATTTTTTCTGCCATTTTATTTCCCTAATTTTTTAACTAGAAATAGAATTAGTTTTTTAATTAAAAGAAATGTCATAACACAAGTATTAAATGGCTGAACGGGTCCCAAATATGTCCTAGCATATGCTGTTCCCCCTGCCTCTAATAGCCTTTCCCGACTTGCCCCCTTTTTAACCTGTTAACAACGCCTTTTCACAGCTTCAGATCTCAATTGGAAAGTCATATCCTGGAAGATCCAAATTAAGTCAGATCTGCTGGCCATGTATTTTCTTATATCAAGTATCTTACACTGCAATTACAAATATATTTGCTTGCCCTCTCCGTCAATGTTTACTGAGGTATACTCTGTGCACGGGAATTTGGTTAGCACTAGGGATTCAAACACAGGAAAGAAACTTCTTGTTCTTGTGTGACTTGCACTAAAATAAGTGTGAGGTTACAACTGTGTTAAGTGCTAAGGTATATGGTGGTCTGCAACCCCATGATGGTGTCAACAGTGCTACTGAAAGCAGGGGGAATGCCCTAACCCAGGAAGACTTGAGAAGTGGAATTAACTAGCCCACAGCGGAGGCGGGGGCAGGGGGACATACTGAACGAAGAACCACGTTTTACAAGGCCAAGGAGCCTGTAACAGGGGAAGGGGAGTGGGGCTGCAAGGCCTAGGATGAAGAAGCTGCGGGACGCTAAGCCAAGAGGGCTCGTGAATATTCGGAACGTGCTTCTGCCCAAAATTAATGGGGTCATTATGAGCAGGGGCAGAGGTATGATCAGAATTTATTAATATCCACTTCCCCATTGGGCTGAAAGTTCCCTGCGGCTGTCTCACTGATTGCTGCATCCCCGGAACCTGAACTACACTGCACTTAATAAGCGCTCAGTGGGGTAACGGACTAGAACTGTAGCATGTGGGTCATCCGAGGGGGCTACATTTTCCACTGGCGGCCCACACCCTCAACCCCCATTTCCTTATGCGGTCGCGGCGACGAGTGAAGGGAGTGCGGGGAAGAGTGGGACAGCTCGCAGACCGCCTCGTTCTCCTCGGGAGCCACGCCATCACCCGACTCCATTCCAGGTAGGCCTCCCCCAGAGGCCTCGGGAATCTAGGAGCAGCCAGCCTGGGGCGCGGGACAGAAGGCTCTCATTCTGCACTCACCTCTCGCGGCCGGCGGCTGCCGGCGGACTGCTGACATAGGGCAGGAGGCGCGCCAGAAGTGCGTCATCGCCCGGCGCGTCTCTCGCTCCGCGCTTCCTTCCGTCTAGGATTCTGGCGATTTTTCGGGTTTCTTCCGGTTCCCTCTGGGCCGACCCCTGGGAGGAGGCAGGCTTCTCTCTCGGAGGAGCTTGCGTTCGCACAGCCTTTCAACCTTCCCACCGGGTAGAGGAAACCAAAGGTCATCCTGGATGAGCGCTAGCATCTGGGGATTCTCTTATTTGGCGGTACACAAGCTGGTTCTGCTCATTGGATCAAGTTGGATTTCATTGTAGATCTACCGAGTTTTAACTGCAGTGTGAAAAATGGATTTAAGTTAGGCAGGAGAGCAGTTAGGAGGCTATTAAAAGGGCTTAGGCACAATAATGAAGAGCAGAGGCAGTATTATTCATAACTCTGCCGTTAACATTTATTACAAGCTATTCTGCAACGGGAATCAGCTGTAACTACAGACACACACAAGCACGGTTATATGAATACATTTACTTAGCCTTCTAGATGTACCTCTTTAGATATTAATCATTACATATTCTTAATTTCTTATTACGCATCATCAGCGCCCAAACTGCTCCAAAATCGACACTGTTTATTCTGTCTTAGTGCCCTTGGCTTGACAAAGAACAAAATGTTAGGAGATTTGCCTTCTTCACCCCCAAATCTATTATACCACTGAGGGAACTGAATCCTAGGAAGATGAAATATCAGAGATCTCACAGTGATGTAGGAGGCTTCTTGGCTATATTTGCATTATGACCCTGACTTTTATCTCTCATTGTCCTAACTCAGTCACTGAAGCCTTAACATCACTTGGGCATCTGCAAACGCTTCCAGTCCTACATCTCCATAGATAGATAAATAGCAGGTCCTGATGAGGTCTGACTATAGGCTCTGTGATTCAGTTCAAATTCAAATATGTAGTAACAATACAAAGGGAACTTTGACTCTAGGCAGACTTCTGCCTAGTCTATTGCTCTGATACAACCAGGCTTCTAGCTGGTAACTACTCATGTTCTTGGAGCCTCAGGAGATGCACTTAATGAAACTTTTAGTGAAACAATACAGACACACACTATAGCACAGTTTGACAAAGAGATGGAAAATACAAATGAAGTGAAGAAACATGAAGAACAAAATCAGAATATCCATTATACAGCTAATAAAGATCCAAAGGAAGAGAATAGTAAGTAGGAGAACAAGTGATGCAGATATAGGG
>NW_024413877.1:0-1501 GCF_014898765.1 Herpailurus yagouaroundi | reverse complement strand
TAGGGGGACTCTGTGAGTGAAATGTTGCAAAGACCACAAAGGACCAGAGACATCACCACAAGTATGAAACCTACACATAACACAATGACACTAAATTCTTAACTTTCAATAATCACTCTGTATGTAAATGGACGAAATGAGCCAATCAAAAGATATAGGGTATCAGAATATATTAAAAAAAAAAAAAAAAAAAGACCCATCTATTTGCTGTCTACAAGAGACCCATTTCAGACCTGAGGACACCTTCAGATTGAAAGTGAGGGCATGGAGAGCTATCTATCATGCTACTGGAAGTCAAAAGAAAGGTACAGTAGTCATACTTAAATCAGACAAATTAGATTTTAAACTAAAGGCTGTAAGAGATGAAGAAGGGCATTGTGTCATAATTATAGGGTCTATCTATCAGGAGGAGCTAACAATTATAAATGTCGATGCATTCAATGTGGAGGCACCCAAATACATAACACAATAAATCACAAACATAAGCAATCTTATTGGTAAGAATGTGGTAACTGAATGGGGCTTTACGCCTCCACTTAAAATGGACAGATCATCTAGACAGAGAATCAATAAAGAAACAATGGCCCTGAAATATACACTGGACGAGATGGATTTGACAGGTATGTTCAGAACTTTTCATCGAAAAAACAGCAGAACACACATTCTTCTTGAGTGCAAATGGAACATTCTCCAAGACAGATCACATACTGGGTCACAAAACAGCCCTCAGTAAGTATAAAAGAATTGAGATCATACCGTGCACACTTTCAGATCACAATGCTATGAAACTTGAAATCAAACCACAGGAAAAGGTTTGGAAAACCTCCAAATGCATGGAGGTAAAAGAATATCCTACTGAAGAATGCATTGGTCAACCTGGCAATTAGAGAAAAAACAAAAAAATATATGGAACCAAATGAAAATGAAAACACAACAGTCCAAACCCTTTGGGATGCAGCAAAGTCAATCCTAAGGGGAAAACTCATTGCAATCCAGGTCTATCTCAAGATAACAAGAAAAATCCCAAATACAAAATCTAACAGCACACCTAAAGGAACAAGAAGCAGAACAAAAAAAAACCCAAGACCAGAAGTGTTCCCGAGCCTTCAGTGTGACCTCCCCTCCCGCCACACCTAAGCGCTGCCGGCTCCCCTGTCAGATGGCCTGCCCCTGCCCCGGTCCCGGCGCTGCTTCTCTCCGCGCGTTCGAGGCCCACGTCCCCTCCCCTTCAAAGGCAGTCACGCGCACAGGCTGACACACCGGACTCCGGTAACCCGCTCCCACCCGCTCCCACGGGGCTCCTGCTCCCTGTCCCCAGCCCCGCCTCACAGCCCGGAGGGAAGGACCCTGTGTGCGGGGTGCCCCGCGACCCCCTGCGGCCAAGGAGCCGCTCCCCTCCCCGCGCGCTCTGGGCTAATTAAGGGCGCAGCAGGTCCCCACGGGCTCCGTCCGTCCGGCAGCCGGTCAGCGGGGTCCCCCCGCTCCCACAGCTCCGCTCCGG
>NW_024413876.1:0-1445 GCF_014898765.1 Herpailurus yagouaroundi | reverse complement strand
GAGCCCTGGATTCAGCCTCACCATGAGCCAATAAATTCCTTTTTCCTTTTCCATCCCCTCAAGCCAGTTTAAGTTGATTTTTTTTTTTTTTTTTTTTTTTTTATCATTCATAACATAAAGAGCCTAATTAAGCACACGGGGTCAAACACTTGGAGTCGACACCCTCTCTGAGAATCCAACCAAAGCTAAGACTCCTTTCCCCAGAAGCACTATGAGCACACACAACTGAGGGAGCCGTCCTGCCAGGAGGCCAGCGGGGTGCTGGGAATCTTGAGTTGAAACCGACCTGACAGAAAATGCTAAAAAGCCCTTGGATGCCACCCCGGAGCCTTTCCCGGATCTGAGATGGGAGGAGACAGAGCCCTGTGCTGGGGGGGGGGGGGGGTTCGTGGCGGGCGAGCTGGGCCCGCCTCCCAGAGGGACGGGAGCCCAGGGCGGCGGCATCAGGTATCTGCTCTGCACCTCGGCCTCCAGCTCAGTCCCGGCGGCTCCTCCCCTTGCCACCTGCAGTCTCCGGGGCGGCAGGAAGTGGGAGGGGGAGGTGGGCGTGACCACGCTGCGGGTGGGGGAATGGGGGGGGGGGGGGGGGGCGGCTGCCCGGAAAGCTGGGCGCCCGACCCGGGACGGCTTCTGAGGATGCGGCCCCGCGGCGCTGTTTAAAATAAAAATAAGGGAAACAAGCCCGTGTTTACCGAGAGGGGAATGTGGAAACGGATGGTGGCACTTCCCGCGGTTCGTCTGGAAGCTGCAGGTGCACGAGTTCCAGCGGGGAGGAGCCACCCGGTGCGGGGAGAGGCTGCAAGAAGCTGAGGGCGTGGTGCCCGGGCGCGGAGCACCGCAGTCACGCGGTCCTGGGGGGGCGGGGGTGGGGGGGCGCTCCACCTGTGGTGGGGGAAGCAGCGTGGGCGTGTGAGGTGTGAGCAGCTGCGGCACGGGGCTGCCCCGGCCGGCGCGGAGGGGTCTGGGGGACGCAGGGCTGCCAACTCTGCCTCGGTTTGGTTCTTTGCCGACCCTGAGGCGTAGACCTAGGAGAACCTCGGCCCCAGGGCCTGCCCCGCGGGGTCCCCGCGAACCCTACACTTGCACACGCAGGGTGTGCGCCCACGCTCGGGCACACGTGCATAGGCACACACAGCACAGTGCACACGCCCACAGTGCACGTGGACCCAGGGATGTGCGCGCACACGCAGGCGCACACACGCACACGCCCACGCCCGGAATGCTGACGACTCCATGTAAGTCTCCAAACCCCTCCACCCCGGATCCACCTCAGGATTTCCTGGTTAGGTGGTTCGGTGAATTGCGTTTCCCTTTGCGCAGTCAGAGTGGGTGGCTTTCTGTTACTTGTGGCCGAACACCTCGACTTGAATGCGCTTCAGGGGCTCAGTTTAGGGACCTTGTGCCTCTGGGGAGCGTTTCCGCCCGGGATCCAGTCCACCTTTCCC
>NW_024413875.1:0-1283 GCF_014898765.1 Herpailurus yagouaroundi | reverse complement strand
AACAACAACATTTTCAGCTAAGTAAATAAAGCAGGCAGTCATAGTTACTCACGGATAATTTTTAAGCTTTAAGTTATTCTAAGTAATGTCATTAAAGAGAATGCATTTTACATCACGTTGAAGTAATCGCTTATTTTAATTAAATGTGATATATTGTTTTCTTATTTAATTTTATGCTTTTAATGATCAAAACTTTATGCTTCCTAAGAAAACTGTTGATCAAAGAGGCTGTAAAGCAGCCAAAGCATCTATTTGGGCTCTTTTTTTTTTTTTTTTTTTAATATATGAAATTTATTGTCAAATTGGTTTCCATACAATACCCAGTGCTCATCCCAAAAGGTGCCCTCCTCAATACCCATCACCCACCCTCTCCTCCCTCCCACCCCCCATCAACCCTTAGTTTGTTCTCAGTTCTCAACAGTCTCTTATGCTTTGGCTCTCTCCCACTCTAACCTCTTTTTTTTTTTTTCCTTCCCCTCCCCCATGGGTTCCTGTTAAGTTTCTCAGTATCCACATAAGAGTGAAACCATATGGTATCTGTCTTTCTCTGTATGGCTTATTTCACTTAGCATAACACTCTCCAGTTCCATCCACGTTGCTACAAAAGGCCATATTTCATTTTTTCTCATTGCCACGTAGTATTCCATTGTGTATATAAACCACAATTTCTTTATCCATTCCTCAGTGGATGGACATTTCGGCTCTTTCCATAATTTGGCTATTGTTGAGAGTGCTGCTATGAACATTGGGGTACAAGTGCCCCTATGCATCAGTACTCCTGTGTCCCTTGGATAAATTCCTAGCAGTGCTATTGCTGGGTCATAGGGTAGGTCTATTTTTAATTTTCTGAGGAACCTCCACACTGCTTTCCAGAGCGGCTGCACCAATTTGCATTCCCACCAACAGTGCAAGAGGGTTCCCGTTTCTCCACATCCTCTCCAGCATCTATAGTCTCCTGATTTGTTCATTTTGGCCACTCTGACTGGCATGAGGTGATACCTGAGTATGGTTTGGATTTGTATTTCCCTGATAAAGAGCGACGCTGAACATCTTTTCATGTGCCTGTTGGCCATCCGGATGTCTTCTTTAGAGAAGTGTCTATTCATGTTTTCTGCCCATTTCTTCACTGGGTTATTTGCTTTTCGGGTGTGGAGTTTGGTGAGCTCTTTATAGATTTTGGATACTAGCCCTTTGTCCGATATGTCATTTGCAAATATCTTTTCCCATTCCGTTGGTTGCCTTTTAGTTTTGTTGGTTGTTTCCTTTGCTGTGCAGAAGCTTTT
>NW_024413874.1:0-5388 GCF_014898765.1 Herpailurus yagouaroundi | reverse complement strand
AAAAATCCCAAATACAAAATATAATAGCACACCTAAAGGGTCTAGAATCAGAACAGCAAAGACACCCCAAACCCAGAAGAAGAAGAGAAATAATAAAGATCAGAGCAGAAATAATACAGAATCTAAAAAAACTGTAGAGCAGATCAATGAAACCAAGAGTTGGTTCTTTGTAAAAATAAACAAAATTGACAAATGTCTAGCAATGCTTCTCAAAAAGAAAAGAGAGAGGACCCATATAGATAAAATCATGAATGAAAATGGAATTATTACAACCCATCCCTCAGAAATATAAGCAATTATCAGGGAATACTATGAATAATTATATGCCAACAAACTGGACAACCTGAAAGAAATGGACAAATTCCTAAGCACCCACCCACTCCCAAAACTCAAACAGGAAGAAATAGAAAACTTGAACAGACCCATAACCAGGGAAGAAATTGAATAAGTTGTCAAAAATCTCCCAATAAATAAGAGTCCAGGACCAGATGGCTTCCCTGGGGAATTCTACCAGATCTTTAAAGCAGAGATAATACCTATCCTTCTCAACCTGTTCCAAAAAATAGAAAGGAAAGGAAAACTTCCAGACTCATTCTATAAAGCCAGCATTAATTTGATTCCTAAACCAGACAGAGACCCGGCAAAAAAAGAGAACTACAGGCCAATATCCCTGATGAATATGGATGCAAAGATTCTCAACAAGATACTAGCAAATCGAATTCAATAGCATATAAAAAGAATTATTCACCATGATCAAGTGGGATTCATTCCTGGGATGCAGGGCTGGTTCAATATTCACAAATCAATCAATGTGATACATTACATTTATAAAATAAAAGGTAAGAACCATATGATCCTGTCAATCGATGCAGAAAAAGCATTTGACAAAAAACAGCAACTTTTCTTAATAAAAACCCTCGAAAGAGTCAAGATAGAAGGAACATACTTAAACATCTTAAAAGCCATTTATGAAAACTCCACAGCTAATATCATCCTCAATGGGGAAAAACTGAGAGCTTTCCCCCCTGAGATCAGGAACATGACAGGGATGTCCACTCTCACTGCTGTTGTTTAACATAGTATTGGAAGTCCTATCCTCAGCAATCAGACAACAAAATGAAATCAAAGGAATCAAAATTGGCAAAGATGAAGTCAAGCTTTCACTTTTTACAGATGACATGATACTCTACATGGAAAACCCAATAGACTCCACCAAAAGTCTGCTAGAACTGATACATGAATTCAGCAAAGTCGCAGGAACAAAATTAATGTACAGAAATTAGTTGCATTTTTATACACCAATAATGAAGCAACAGAAAGAAATAAAGAAACTGATCCCATTCACAATTGCACCAAGAATAAAAAATACCTAGGAATAAATCTAACCAAAGATGTAAAAGATGTGTATGCTGAAAACTATAGAAATCTTATGAAGGAAATTAAAGAAGACACAAAGAAATAGAAAATAACATTCCATGCTCATGGATTGGAAGAGTAAATATTGTTAAAATGTTAATGCTACCCAAAGCTACCTACACATTCAATGCAATCCCAATCAAAATTGCACCAGCATTCTACTCAAAGATAGAACAAACAATCCTAAAATTTGTATGGAACCACAAAAGACCCCAAATACCAAAGGAATATTGAAGAAGACCAAAGTAGGAGGCATCACAATCCCAGACTTTAGCCTCTACTACAAAGCTGTAATTAGCAAGACAGCATGGTATTGGCACAAAAACAGACACATAGACCAATGGAATAGAGACTCCAGAATTGGACCCCAAATGTATGGCCAACTAATCTTTGACAAAGCAGGAAAGAACATCCAATGGAAAAAAAAAAAGTCTATTTAACAAATGGTGCTGGGAGAACTGGACAGCAACATGCAGAAGAATGAAACTAGACCACTTTCTTACAGCATTCCAAAAATATACTCAAAATGGATGAAGGACCTGAATGTGAGACAGGAAAACATCAAAACCCTAGAGGAGAAAGCAGGAAAAAACCTCTGTGATCTCAGCCGCAGCAATTTCTTACTTGACACAGCTCCAAAGGCAAGAGATTTAAAGCAAAAATGAACTATTGGGACCTCATGAAGATAAAAATCTTCTGCACTTCAAAGGAAACAATCAACAAAACTAAAAGGCAACCGACTGAGTGGAAAAAGATATTTGCAAATGACATATTGGACAAAGGGCTAGTATCCAAACTCGATAAAGAACTCACCAAAACACCCCACACCCGAAAAACAAATAATCCATTGAAGAAATGGGCAGAAAACATGAATAGACACTTTTCTAAAAAAGACATCCAGATGGCCAACAGGCACAAGAAAAGATGCTCAACATCACTCCTCATTAGGGAAATGCAAATCAAAACCACCATGAGATACCACCTCATGCTGGTCAGAGTGGCTAAAATGAACAAATCAGGAGACAATAGATGCTGGTGAGGATGTGGAGAAATGGGACCCCTCTTGCACTGTTGGTGGGAATGCAAACTGGTGCAGCCACTCTGGAAAACAGTGTGGAGGTGCCTCAAAAAATTAAAAATAGAGAGAGAGGAAGATTGTGGCGTAAGAGGACGCGGGGCTCAACGCGTGTCCTGCTGATCACTTAGATTCCACCTACCCTGCCTAACTAACCCAGAAAACCACCAGAAGACTAGCAGAACGGAGTCTCCGGAGCCAAGCGCAGACGAGAGGTCCACGGGAGAGGGTAGGAAGGGCGGAGAGGTGGTGCATGCTCCTCGGACTGGCAGGAGGGAGCCGGGGCAGAGGGGTGGCTAGCCGGCCAAGCAGAGACCCTGAGACTGGCTCACAAAAGTGAAGGGGCCGGACAGAGTGTGTTCCGACACCAAGCGCGACTTAGCATCTGGGAAGTCACAAGTTAACAGCTCTGCTCGGGAAGCGGAAAGGCTGGACGACAAAGGGAGGGAGAGTTGCTGAGCTCCAAGAGGACAGAGCTATTTGGCGGGGAACAAAGGCACTCGCCAGTGCCATCTCCCTCGCCCATCCCCCAGCCAAAATCCCAAAGGGAACCAGTTCCTGCCAGGGAACTTGCTTGTACCTTGCAAACACCCAATGCTGTGCTTCTGCGGAGACAAACTTCCTGCAGCGGGTCTGACTCCCTCCCGCTGCCACAGGGCCCCTCCTGAAGTGGATCACCTAAGGAGAAGCGAGCTAAGCCTGCCCATCCTGCCCCTGTGCACCTTGCCTACCCACCCCAGCTAATACACCAGATCCCCAGCACCACAAGCCTGGCAGTGTGCAAGTAGCCCAGAGGGGCCACACCACCCCACAGTGAATCCCACTCCTAGGAGAGGGGAAGAGAAGGCACACACCAGTCTGACTGTGGCCCCAGCGGTGAGCTGAGGGCAGACATCAGGTCTGACTGCGGCCCTGCCCACCAACTCCAGTTATTCACCACAGCACGGGGGAGTGCCCTGCAGGCCCACACCACTCCAGGGACTATCCAAAATGACCAAACGGAAGAATTCCCCTCAGAAGAATCTCCAGGAAATAACAACAGGCAATGAACTGATCAAAAAGGATTTAAATAATATAACAGAAAGTGAATTTAGAATAATAGTCATAAAATTAATCGCTGGACTTGAAAACAGTATAGAGGACAGCAGAGAATCTCTTGCTACAGAGATCAAGGGACTAAGGAACAGTCACGAGGAGCTGAAAAACGCTTTAATGAAATGCAAAACAAAATGGAAACGACGACGCTCGGATTGAAGAGGCAGAGGAGAGAATTGGTGAACTAGAAGATAAAGTTATGGAAAAAGAGGAAGGTGAGAAAAAAAGAGATTAAAAAAAATCCAGAAGTATGAGGGGAAAATTAGAGAACTAAGTGATACACTAAAAAGGAATAATATACGCATAATTGGTATCCCAGAGGAGGAAGAGAGAGGGAAAGGTGCTGAAGGGATACTTGAAGAAATTATAGCTGAGAACTTCCCTGAACTGGGGAAGGAAAAAGGCATTGAAATCTAAGAGGCACAGAGAACTCCCTTCAGACGTAACTTGAATCGATCTTCTGCACGACATATCATAGTGAAACTGGCAAAATACAAGGATAAAGAGAAAATTCTGCAAGCAGCAAGGGGTAAACGTGTCCTCACATATAAAGGGAGACCTATAAGACTCGTGACTGATTTCTCTTTTGAAACTTGGCAGGCCAGAAAGGATTGGCACGAGATATTTAATGTGCTGAAAAGGAAAAATATGCAGCCTAGAATCCTTTATCCAGCAAGTCTCCCATTTAGAATAGAAGGAGAGATAAAGGTCTTCCCAAACAAACAAAAACTGAAGGAATTTGTCACCACTAAACCAGCCCTACAAGAGATCCTAAAGGTGGATCCTGTGAGACAAAGTACCAGAGACATCACTACAAGCATAAATCATACAGACATAACAATGACTCTAAACCCGTATCTTTCTATAATAACACTGAATGTAAATGGACTAAATGCACCAACCAAAAGACATAGGGTATCAGAATGGATAAAAAAACAAGACCCATCTGTTTGCTGTCTACAAGAGACTCATTTTAGATCTGAGGACACCTTTAGATTGAGAGTGAGGGGATCGAGAACTATTTATCATGCTACTGGAAGCCAAAAGAAAGCTGGAGTAGCCATACTTCTATCAGACAAACTAGACTTTAAATTAAAGGCTGTAACAAGAGATGAAAAAGGGCATTATATAATAATTACAGGGTCTATCCATCAGGAAGAGCTAACAATTATAAATGTCTCTGTGCCAAATACCGGAGCCCCCAAATATATAAAACAATTACTCATAAACATAAGCAACCTTATTGACAAGAATGTGGTAATTGCAGGGGACTTTAACACTCCACTTACAGAAATGGATAGATCATCTAGACACATGGTAAATAAAGAAATAAGGGCCCTGAATGACACATTGGATCAGAGTGACTTGACAGATTTAGAACTCTGCATCCCAAAGCAAGAGAATATACTTTCTTCTCGAGTGCACATGGAACATTCTCCAAGATAGATCATATACTGGGTCACAAAACAGTCCTTCATAACTATACAAGAATTGAAATTATACCATGCATACTTTCAGACCACAATACTATGAAGCTTGAAATCAACAACAGGAAAAAGTCTGGCAAACCTCCAAAAGCATGGAGGTTAGAGAACACCCTACTAAAGAATGAGTGGGTCAACCAGGCAATTAGAGAAGAAATTAAAAAATATATGGAAACAAACAAAAATGAAAATACAACAATCCAAACGCTTTGGAATGCAGCCAAGGCAGTCCTGAGAGGAAAATACATTGCAATCCAGGCCTATCTCAAGAAACAAGAAAAATCCCAAATACAAAATCTAACAGCACACCTAAAGGAA
>NW_024413873.1:0-9626 GCF_014898765.1 Herpailurus yagouaroundi | reverse complement strand
ATACCCATCACCCACCCTCTCCTCCCTCCCACCCCCCATCAACCCTCAGTTTGCTCTCAGTTCTCAACAGTCTCTTATGCTTTGGCTCTCTCCCACTCTAACCTCTTTTTTTTTTTTCCCTTCCCCTCCCCCATGGGTTCCTGTTAAGTTTCTCAGGATCCACATAAGAGTGAAACCATATGGTATCTGTCTTTCTCTGTATGGCTTATTTCACTTAGCATCACACTCTCCAGTTCCATCCACGTTGCTACAAAAGGCCATATTTCATTTTTTCTCATTGCCACGTAGTATTCCATAGTGTATATAAACCACAATTTCTTGAATTAGATTGTGCTGGTTGCTCAATGTTGTGAATATATTTAAAAAGATTAAATAATTTTATTTTATTAATTTAATTTAATTTTCTAAATTTACAACCAAGTTAGTTAGCATACAGTGCAACAATGATTTCAGGAGTTGATTCCGTAATGCCCATTACCCATTTAGCCCATCCCGCCTCCCACAACTGGGAGAACTGTTTGTTCTCCTTTTTAAAAGAGTTTCTTATGTTATGTTCACTATTTTTATATTATTTTTGCTTCCCTTCCCTTGTGTTCATCTGTTCTGTATCTTAAAGTCCTCAAATGAGTGAAGTCATATGATTTTTGTCTTTGTCTGACTGATTAATTTTGCTTAGCATAATACCCTCCAGTTCCATCCATGTAGTTGCAAATGGCAAGATTTGATTCTATTTGATTGTCAAGTAATACTCCATTGTATATATATATATATAAGATGTGGTATATATATATATATATACCACATCTTCTTTATCCATTCATCCATCGATGGACAATTGGGTTCTTTCCATACTTTGGCTATTGTTGATAGTGCTGCTAAAACACTGGGGTGCATGTGCCCCTTCAAAACAGCATACCTGTATCACTTGGATAAATACCTAGTAGTGCAATTGTTGGGTCGTAGGGTAGTTCTATTTTTAATCTTTTGAGAAATCTTGATACTGTTTTCCAGAGTGGCTGCACCAGTTTGCATTCCCACCAGCAGTGCAAAAGAGATCCTCTTTCTCCGCATCCTCGCCAACATCTGTTTTTGCCTGAGTTGTTAATGTTAGCCATTCTGACAGGTGTGAGGTGGTATCTCATTGTGGTTTTGATTTGTATTTCCCTGATGATGAGTGATTTTGAGCATTTTTTCATGTGTCAGTTGGCCATCTGGATGTCTTCTTTGGAGAAGTGTCTATTCATGTCTTTTGCCCATTTCTTCACTGGATTATTAGTTTTTTGAGTGTTGAGTTTGCTATGTTCTTGATAGATTTTGGATACTAGCCCTTTATCTGATATGTCATTTGCAAATATCTTCTCCAATTCTCTAGGTTGCCTTTTAGTTTTCTTGATTGTTTCCTTTGTTGTGAAGGTTTTTATTTTAATGAGGTCCCAATAGTTCATGTTTACTTTTGTTTCCCTTGCCTCCACAGACGTGTTGAGTAAGAAGTTGCTGCAGCCAAGATCAAAGAGGTTTTTGCCTGCTTTACCCTCCAGGATTTTGATGGCTTTCTGTCTTACATTGAAGTCTTCCATCCATTTTGAGTATATTTTTGTGTATGGTGTAAGAAAGTGGCCAGGTTCATTCTTCTGCATGTCGCTGTCCAGTTTTCCCAGCACCACTTGCTGAAGAGACTGTCTTTATTCCATTGGCTATTCTTTCCTGCTTTGTCAAAGATTAGTTGCCCATATGTTTGTGGGTCCATTTCTGGGTTCTCTATTCTGTTCCATTGATCTGAGTGTCTGTTCTTGTGCCAGTACCATACTGTCTTGATGATTATGGCTTTGTAGTATAGCTTGAAGTCTGGGATTGTGGTGCCTCCTGCTTTGGTTTGCTTTTTCAAGATTGCTTTGGCTATTCGGGGTCGTTTCTGGTTCCATACAAATTTTAGGACTGTTTGTTCTAGCTCTGTGAAGAATGCTGGTGTTACTTTGATAGGGATTGCATTGAATATGTAGATGGCTTTTGGTGGTATCAACATTTTAACAATATTTGTTCTTCCTATCCAGGAACATGGAATCTTTTTCCATTTTTTGGTGTCTTCTTCAATCTCTTTCATAAGCTTTCTATAGTTTTCAGTGTATAGATTTTTCACCTCTTTAGTTAGATTTATTCCTAGGTATTTTACGGTTTTTTGTGCAACTGTAAATGGGATCGATTCCTTGATTTCTCTTTCTGTCACTTCATAGTTGGTGTATAGGAATGGAATCAATTTCTGTGCATTGATTTTATATCCTGCAACTTTGCTGAATTCATGAATTAATTCTAGCAGTTTTTGGTGGAATTTTTTGGGTTTTCCATATAGAGTATCACGTCATCTGCAAAGAGTGAAAGTTTGACCTCCTCCTGGCCAATTTGGATGCCTTTTATTTCTTTGTGTTGTCTGATTGCAGAGGCTAAGACTTCCAATACTATGTTGAATAACAGTGGCGAGAGTGGACATCCCTGTCTTGTTCCTGACCTTAGGGGGAAAGCTCTCAGTTTTTCCCCATTAAGGATGATGTTAGCATTGGGTCGTTCATATATGGCCTTTATGATCTCAAGGTATGCTCCTTCTATCCCTACTTTCTTGAAGGTTTTTATCAAGAAAGGAGGCTGTATTTTGTCAAATGCTTTCTCTGCATCTATTGAGAGGATCATATGGTTCTTGTCTTTTCTTTTATTGATGTGATGAATCACGTTAATTGTTTTGTGGATATTGAATCAGCCCTGTATCCCAGGTATAAATCCCACTTGGTTGTGGTGAATAATTTTTTTTTTAATGTATTGTTGGATCCAGTTGACTAATATCTTGTTGAGGATTTTTGCATCCATGTTCATCAGGGAAATTGGTCTATAGTTCTTTTTAGTGGGGTCTCTGGTTTTGGAAAGCAATTAAATATTTTAAAGTGTTATTTTTATGGTATGTGAATGTCACAATAAAAAAAGTGATGAGACAAAAAAGCATGAAAGCTTTACGTACCTTTATGAATGTGTGCTCACATCCAACATGAGGGCAAGCAAAGAATGGTCCCAATTGTAGAGTCTCTACTTCTGTAGGGGACCTAGGGATGTAAGGATAGGGAGATACTACATAGCTATTCAGTCTTTTCACACACCACTTCAAATTTTTTTCCTACTTGATAAAGTGGTTTTAGGACCAGGACTACAACAGTGCCTGTCAGAACAAGGGATGATCCGTAAGAAAACAGTTATACCTTTAAATCTTTATGGCAGAATTTCTAAGTTCCTTTTGGTATGGATTATACTTTGACCCCATCTTGCAAAATTGGAATTGACAATGACTGCAGTTGTATTGCCCAATGGCCCAGATAGCCTACTAGTTATCTATCTGTGTAACCCTATTCTATACAAATGGGAATGGACTGGAAGGAAAGCACTTGCTAGACTCTTACTGTTGTTGCCAGCAATCTGAACCAGCACTGTCATTGAATCTGGAACTCCTTCTAAAGATGGAAAGGTTTGGGCTAAAACCAATGACAAATACAAAGAATAAAGATAGTAGTTGTAGGTAAAAGAAATAATAAATGGGTTATGTAACAAAGGACATCCCACATTACATACTTCCTTAAGAGGCTCAAATGAAGAGAAAAATACTGTCTCATCATAATTACACCAGATATCAAGAGGGTGAAGCTGTATGTTTGCCCAGACCACCCCTAATTTTGGATTTTGACAAGGTTGAATGGAAGCTTGCAAAGCTGCGTGGTATTATTATCACTCTGGGAGAGATTCTGGTAATATGCTATAATGAACTGGATCCACTGTTGATGACTGAATAAAATTTTAATAATATATGCCACTACATTTTGCTTCTTAAATTTCAGGTTATATCAACTACAAAAGATATTATTTAGGAAGAAAATTCCAGGAATTGCTCTGTTGAGCCATCAAACGACACAACTCCTGGCAAACTGATCACTATGTAAAACTATAAACTTTGATCCCCAAATACTTACAAAGGTTCTGGGCTATTATGGTCACAATATACAGCATCTGCATACCTATGATGCCAAAGTGTGCTATGTATAAACACTTAACACACTTCTTTTGTGGTTATAAAGCTAGTAAATAAAGTAGAATGGGTTTCTGATAGGAATAAGGTTGTAGGCATTATATGATTGGCTCAAATCCCCATGGAAAATGGCTTCATCTTGAGATAAGGAAGGCTAGGGTAAGCCTTCAAAGCATACTTAAAGTAAATTACATGTAGGCATGACTTCTACCTATATAACCTTAGCACATGGGACCCAACATTTTAGGGTATGAAACATTTATTCTAATTGCACTCAGGCAATTAGTAGACAATGGCAACAACGTATCTGGTGGATTAAACATTGGTCCATGAGATACAAGAAAGCTATAAGAGAGATAGGTACAAGTTTAAGCATCAAAGGACAAATGGAATTCACTTTCAATAAATGGCATTCAAAAGAAAAAGAAGTGTTAGAATAAACCATTAGAATGAATACTCTTCTAGGAGAAAGAAAAAGGTCAAGAATCAGCCTGGAGAGATGAGGCTTTAGTGAACTGGATCAGGCAGATTTAATAAATAATGCTGGACAATGCTAGGACTCAATGTTGGGAAAGTGTTTAAACCAAGATCCAACAGGATCTCTTGACTATTTTAAAACAGATTGAGCCTGAAGTAGCAAAGAAACTATAACTCTTCATCCTAGGGCACACTTCTGAAAATCTTATGGGTCTCCAAATTTACGGACATTCTCTGAGGGCAAGGGCAATTTACACTGATGCACTCTGCCTGCACTCATTCCAAGAATGAATCAAAATAAGATATACCCTGTAGCAGAGTTAGCAGAAATAAGAACCATTCTAAATTATAGTCTTATATTTGTCCTAGGAGGAATGAGCCATGCTACATAACAACACATAATGGAAAAAATCACCATAAAATCATATGAACTGAGATAAGATGACTAGGTTTGTCCCCATGTTATGGACTGAATTGTGTATCCCCAAAATTCACATTGCAGCCCTAACTCCCAGCACCTCGGAATGTGACTAAAATGGAGATAGAGCCTTTAAAGAAGTGATTTAGTTAATCACCCTAATCCTTTTAATCAAATCTAAACTGACTGGTATCCTTATAAAAAAATGAAATTTGGACACACAAAGGGACTCCAGAGATGTGTGTACACTGAGAAAAGACCATGTGAGAACACAGCAAGAAGGTAGCCATCTATAAGTTAAGGAAAGAGTCCTCAGAAAAAAAATAAACCTGCCAGCACATGGATCTTAGACTTCTAGTCTCCAGAACTGTGAGAAAATAAATTTCTATCATTGAAGTCACTTAGTCTGTGGTACTTTTTTATGACAGCCCTAGCAAACTAATATAACCATGTGAGTTGGAAACAGAAAATAACCAATTCCTGGTCAAATATGATAATCCTATCCATAACATCTGGTATGGGGCAAAGGCCTATTACACCTGGCAAGAGGGTAGGTGTAATAAATAAATATCTCTCTAATTCTGAGTTGTGCAATGAAACAACTGGACTAAAACCATAGTGTGATATGGTGTAATATCAGCATTACTGGTAAGATTCAATTACCTTATATAAATAAGTCATATAGATATTGATAATTGTATGTATTGGGAAATTAAGCCTCCTCAGGATGTGATATCAATGGAAAATAGTTGGCTTTAGGAGGAACTAATGTTATATCAATGGAAAATACTTGTCTTTAGGAGGAGATAGATCTAGTTAACATCAGTTAATTAATATGCTAAATAGTTCTATACAAATTTATCACAAAGTACAAATAACTGTAGACTAAGAGAAAATTAATACAAAAATATGTGGTATAATGGCATTATAGGATGGATTAGTTGCTTCTTTATTTCTCTCCCTATCCCACACTGGCTCTTCCAAATGCTGGGCATACTCCTGTTGATATTATTACTATCTGTATTATATAAATGCTATACTAAATGTAGGTTCTCAGAGAAATATGACCATTTTCCTGTAAGAGAGCCTAGGCCAAAGGGCTGGAGGTTGAAAAGTGCAGGAAGTTGACTTATCAGGTCTAAGTTGCTTAAACCTTACACATTCCCAGGAATCTGGTTTCATGAATTGCCCTATTCCAACAACTGGGAGTTAAATTCTTGGAATGTTTTAGCTCATAAAAGTGTTTTTGCATACTTAGAGCTGTTAACCACACTGTACTAATATGTCTAGTTAATCTGTGTAAATAATGTGATTTATTTGCTTCCACTTCAGATTTCACACTTGCTTTCCTAAATCATCTGTTTTGGTAACTGTGATCAATCACATATACAGTGTGTCAATGTGACCAAACTGCAATAAAAATTCTGGAATTTTAGGCTTAAGCAAATGTCCCTAGTGGACCACACTTCACACATGTTGCTACAATTTGTAGATAAACAAATAAAGTGCATCCAGTGCATTTCCACTGGAAGAGAACTCTTGGAAGCTTGTGCCTGGTTTCTTACAGATTTTGTTCCAGGTTTACTCCAGATTTTGTTCCATGTACCTACTCCCTTTGCTGATTTTGCTTTGTATTCTTTTTCTGTAAGAAATCATAACCATGAAAACTACAATATCACCTTACACCTGTCAGAATGGCTAAAATCAATAACACAAGAAACAACAGGTGTTGGCAAGGATGTGGAGAAAAACGAAACTTCTTGCACTGTTGGTGGGAATGAAAACTGATACAGCCACTCTGGAAAACAGTACGGAGTTTCCCCAAAAAGTTAAAAATAGAACTACCCTATGCTCCAGCAATTTCGATACTAGGTATTTACCCAAAGAATACAAAAATACTAATTCAAAGGGGTGCGTGGACCCTTATGTTTATAGCAGCATTATTTACAATAGCCAACGTATGGAAGCAGCCCATAAGTCCATCGATTGATGAATGGACAAAAAAGATGTGAGATACACGCACACACATACACACATGAGTGCACACATGCAGGAATATTATTCAGCCATGAAAAATAATGAAATCTTGCCATTTGCAACAACATGGATGGAGTTAGAGAGTATAATGCTAACTGAAATAAGTCAGAGAAATACAAATACCATATGATTTCACTTATGTGTGGAATTTAAGAAACAAAATAAATGAGCAAAGAGAAAGAGAGAGAGAAAGTAACCAAGAAACAGGCTCTTAACTATAGAGAACAAACTGATAGTTACAGAGGCAAAGGTGGGGTGGGGGGTGATGGGTTAAATAGGTGATTGGGATTAAGAAGTGCACTTGTGATGAGCAGCAGGTAATTTAGGCAATTGTTGAATCACTATATCACACACCTGAAAATAATATAACACTGTATGTTAACTGGAATTAAAATTAAAACTTAATTTAAAAAATCATAACCATGAATATAAATCTCAGTCCTATTGAGGCCTGGGGGTGCTCTTGGGGAACCTTGATACAGGCACACTAGAAAATATCTAACATAAAAAAAGCAGGAATGGGGGAATAGAAGAACAAAACATATATATAAGACATCTAGGAAACAAATAGCAAAATGGCAGATATAAATCCAATTTGATCAGTAATAACATTAAACGTAAAAAGACCTATAAACATGTGGGGCGCCTGGGTGGCGCAGTTGGTTAAGCGTCCGACTTCAGCCAGGTCACGATCTCGCGGTCCGTGAGTTCAAGCCCCGTGTCGGGCTCTGGGCTGATGGCTCGGAGCCTGGAGCCTGTTTCCGATTCTGTGTCTCCCTCTCTCTCTGCCCCTCCCCTGTTCGTGCTCTGTCTCTCTCTGTCCCAAAAATAAATAAACATTGAAAAAAAAATTAAAAAAAAAAAGACCTATAAACATGCAAGAAAGATAGTGAATCATCTTTATAGTATTGAAAGAAACAAAAGCTTCCAATATAGAATTCTCTATCAGTAAAATACTTTTTCACTCAAACAATGAAAGAATCCATGACTAGGGGACCTGCACTATACTAAATATTAAACTAAGTCCTTTGAGTAGAAGGAAAATAATACCGGATGGAAACCTGGATCTACACAAAGAAATGGAAAGCACCCAAAATGAATGAAAAGACTTCTTTTTTTCTTATTTTGTTTTATATCTCTTTAAAAGATAACTTGAGGGGCACCTGACTGGCTCAGTTAAGTGTCTGGCTATTGATTTCAGCTCAGGTCATGATCTCATGGTTCATGAGTTTGAGCCCCACATCAGGCTCTGTGCTGACAGTACAAAGCCTACTTGGGATTCTCTCTCCATTTCTCTCTGGCCCTCCCTTGCTCATGCACGCTCTAAATGAATGAATGAATGAATAAATAAATAAATAAATAAATAAAATAGCTTGAAAGAAAAATAATTATACATTATGGGGTTTCACATGTGTAGAAGTAAAATGTATGATAATGATAGCACAAAGGCTAGGAAGGGGAGAATGGATGTATATTATTTAAGTTCTTATACGTGAAATGGACTGTGATAAGTTAAAGGTACATATTGTAAGCTCTAAAGGAACCATTAAAAAACCAAAATATTACATCTAACAAGACAGTAAAAGATAAAATGGAATCATAAATAATACTCAATCCAAAAGAAGATAGAAAAAGAAGAAAGAGCAAATAAAGAACAAATGGGATTAAGAGAAAGCAAATATCAAGATGGTAGATTTAAAACAAATAATCACATTAAGAGAAAATGGTCTAGATACACCAATTAAAAAGCAGAAACTATTGACTTGGATAAAAAAGCAAGACCCGGGGGAGAGGGAAGATGGCGGCGTAGGAGGATGCTGGGCTCACAGCGCGTCCTGCTGATCACTTAGATTCCACCTACACCTGCCTAAATAACCCAGAAAACCGCCAGAGGATTAGCAGAACGGAGTCGCCGGAGCCAAGCGCAGACTAGAGGCCCACGGAAGAGGGTAGGAAGGGCAGCGAGGCGGTGCACGCTCCACAGACTGGCGGGAGGGAGCCGGGGCGGAGGGGCGGCTCGCCTGCCAAGCAGAGCCCCCGAGTCTGGCTTGCAAAAAGCGGAGGGGCCTGACGGACTGTGTTCCGACAGCAAGCGCGACTTAGCGTCTGGGAGGTCATAAGTTAACAGCTCTGCTCAAAAAGCGGGAAGGCTGGAGGATAAAGGGAAGCAGAGCTGCTGAGCCCCCGGACGACAGAGCTCAGTTTGGTGGGGAACAAAGGCGCTCACCAGCGCCATCTCCCCCGCCCATCCCCCAGCCAAAATCCCAAAGAGAACCAGTTCCTGCCAGGGAACTTGCTCGCTCCGCGCAAACATCCAACTCTGCGCTTCTGTGGAGCCAAACCTCCCGCAGCGGATCTGACTCCCTCCTGCTGCCACAGGGCCCCTCCTGAAGTGGATCACCTAAGGAGAAGCAAGCTAAGCCTGCCCCTCCTGCCGCTGTGCACCTTGCCTACCCACCCCAGCTAAGACGCCAGATCCCCAGCATCACAAGCCTGGCAGTGTGCGAGTAGCCCAGACGGGCCACCCCACCCCACAGTGAATCCCGCCCCTAGGAGAGGGGAAGAGAAGGCACGCACCAGTCTGACTGTGGCCCCAGCGGTGGGCTGGGGGCAGACATCAGGTCTGACTGCGGCTCC
>NW_024413872.1:0-2093 GCF_014898765.1 Herpailurus yagouaroundi | reverse complement strand
AAAATTAGAGAACTAAGTGATACACTAAAAAGAAATAATATACGCATAATTGGTATCCCAGAGGAGGAAGAGAGAGGGAAAGGTGCTGAAGGGGTACTTGAAGAAATCATAGCTGAGAACTTCCCTGAAGTGGGGAAGGAAAAAGGCATTGAAATCCAAGAGGCACAGAGAACTCCCTTCAGACATAACTTGAATCGATCTTCTGCACGACATATCATAGTGAAACTGGCAAAATACAAGGATAAAGAGAAAATTCTGAAAGCAGCAAGGGGTAAACGTGCCCTCACATATAAAGGGAGACCTCTAAGACTCGTGACTGATCTCTCTTTTGAAACTTGGCAGGCCAGAAAGAGTTGGCACGAGATTTTCAGTTTGCTAGACAGAAAAAATATGGAGCCGAGAATCCTTTATCCAGCAAGCCTGTCATTTAGAATAGAAGGAGAGATAAAGGTCTTCCCAAACAAACAAAAACTGAAGGAATTTGTCACCACTAAACCAGCCCTACAAGAGATCCTAAGGGGGACCCTGTGAGACAAAGTACCAGAGACATCACTACAAGCATAAAACATACAGACATCACAATGACTCTAAACCCGTATCTTTCTATAATAACACTGAATGTAAATGGATTAAATGCGCCAACCAAAAGACATAGGGTATCAGAATGGATAAAAAAACAAGACCCATCTATTTGCTGTTTACAAGAGACTCATTTTAGACCTGAGGACACCTTTAGATTGAGAGTGAGGGGATGGAGAACTATTTATCATGCTACTGGAAGCCAAAAGAAAGCTGGAGTAGCCATACTTACATCAAACAAACTAGACTCAAATTAAAGGCTGTAACAAGAGATGAAGAAGGGCATTATATAATAATTACAGGGTCTATCCATCAGGAAGAGCTAACAGTTATAAATGTCTATGCGCCAAATACCGGAACCCCCAAATATATAAAACAATTACTCATAAACATAAGCAACCTTATTGATAAGAATGTGGTAATTGCAGGGGACTTTAACACTCCACTTACAGAAATGGATAGATCATCTAGACACACGGTCAATAAAGAAACAAGGGCCCTGAATGAGACATTGGATCAGATGGACTTGACAGATATATTTAGAACTCTGCATCCCAAAGCAACAGAATATACTTTCTTCTCGAGTGCACATGGAACATTCTCCAAGATAGATCATATACTGGGTCACAAAACAGCCCTTCATAAGTTTACAAGAATTGAAATCATACCATGCATACTTTCAGACCACAATGCTATGAAGCTTGAAATCAACCACAGAAAAAAGTCTGGAAAACCTCCAAAAGCATGGAGGTTAAAGAACACCCTACTAACGAATGAGTGGGTCAACCAGGCAATTCGAGAAGAAATTAAAAAATATATGGAAACAAACGAAAATGAAAATACAACAATCCAAACGCTTTGGGACGCAGCGAAGGCAGTCCTGAGAGGAAAATACATTGCAATCCAGCCCTATCTCAAGAAACAAGAAAAATCCCAAATACAAAATCTAACAGCACACCTAAAGGAAATAGAAGCAGAACAGCAAAGGCAGCCTAAACCCAGCAGAAGAAGAGAAATAATAAAGATCAGAGCAGAAATAAACAATATAGAATCTAAAAAAACTGTAGAGCAGATCAACGAAACCAAGAGTTGGTTTTTTGAAAAAATAAACAAAATTGACAAACCTCTAGCCAGGCTTCTCAAAAAGAAAAGGGAGATGACCCAAATAGATAAAATCATGAATGAAAATGGAATTATTACAACCAATACCTCAGAGATACAAACAATTATCAGGGAATACTATGAAAAATTATATGCCAACAAATTGGACAACCTGGAAGAAATGGACAAATTCCTGAACACCCACACTCTTCCAAAACTCAATCAGGAGGAAATAGAAAGCTTGAACAGACCCATCACCAGCGAAGAAATTGAATCGGTTATCAAAAATCTCCCAACAAATAAGAGTCCAGGACCAGATGGCTTCCCAGGGGAGTTCTACCAGACGTTTAAAGCAGAGATAATACCTATCCTTCTCAAGCTATTCCAAGAAATAGAAAGGGAAGGAAAACTTC
>NW_024413871.1:0-1074 GCF_014898765.1 Herpailurus yagouaroundi | reverse complement strand
AAATAATTTTCTCTTTAAAAATTTAAAATGCATGCATTTGAAAGGCATAACTATGGCTATAATTTCAAATCTGTATTTTTAAAACAGGGAAGAAAGTAGAATAAAAACTTTATTGTAGGTGACCCTATAAGCTCTCAAATGGAGGTCTGAGCCTTTATTTTCATAGGTTATGCTGGGCATTTTTTAAAAGTAGATAACATTGTAACCTTTAAAAAGCCAGATTTTTAATTACCAGAATAAATCTTAGACCTTATTTCTTTACATTGCTTTATATTTCTCAAGTCTCATAATCCATTTGAATTGGTGTAGAAGTCAGGTAAAGAAAATCACATCTGTTACTTATATATTTACTTTCCCCAGCTTGATTGAAATATAATTGTCATATAAGACTGTATACATTTAAGGTGCAGAGCTGGTTGATTTGATACACTTATATACTATAAAATGATTAACACCGGAGTGTAAGCTGATACCTCCATCCTCTCACATAATCACCATTTTTTAATTCATTTTTAAATTGCAGCCTCTACTTAACCTAGACTCCATATTGTCAAAATGAAATAATTGTAAATACCTTTTTTTGCCCTGAAGTTCAGCCAGATGGCATGCCCCAGGTGTGAAGTTTCAAGCATGATTCCATTCAAATGTCAAAGGTTCCAGAACAAACTCCGCATACCAGCCACACTGTCTTTGCTCCAGACCCGAATTCTCTAGGGGGAGCTTGGATTCCATCTAGCAAAGTTCATAAGCAACCCTCCATCAAACAGAAGTAGGGATCTCACTGAATCTCTTTCTGCTTTTCAAAAGAATGTGTGGTAAGTGTTTTTTTTGTTTTGTTTTTTTGTTTTGTTTTGTTTTGTTTTGTTTTGTTTTGTTTTGTTTTGCCTACATCCAGGTTAGATAAAAGAGATGTTCTAGGGAATTAAGTGAGAGGCCCCTTCTCAGTCTTGGCAGGTTGAGGTCTCTGCAAGAGGGTAACTATTCCCAAGAAGAGTTTCAGCAACATGGTGCTTAAATGCCATAGGCTGTGAAAGTCAGAACTGAAGTTTCATGATTTCCACTGTGAAAAACACA
>NW_024413870.1:0-1070 GCF_014898765.1 Herpailurus yagouaroundi | reverse complement strand
AAATAATTTTCTCTTTAAAAATTTAAAATGCATGCATTTGAAAGGCATAACTATGGCTATAATTTCAAATCTGTATTTTTAAAACAGGGAAGAAAGTAGAATAAAAACTTTATTGTAGGTGACCCTATAAGCTCTCAAATGGAGGTCTGAGCCTTTATTTTCATAGGTTATGCTGGGCATTTTTTAAAAGTAGATAACATTGTAACCTTTAAAAAGTCAGATTTTTAATTACCAGAATAAATCTTAGACCTTATTTCTTTACATTGCTTTATATTTCTCAAGTCTCATAATCCATTTGAATTGGTGTAGAAGTCAGGTAAAGAAAATCACATCTGTTACTTATATATTTACTTTCCCCAGCTTGATTGAAATATAATTGTCATATAAGACTGTATACATTTAAGGTGCAGAGCTGGTTGATTTGATACACTTATATACTATAAAATGATTAACACCGGAGTGTAAGCTAATACCTCCATCCTCTCACATAATCACCATTTTTTAATTCATTTTTAAATTGCAGCCTCTACTTAACCTAGACTCCATATTGTCAAAATGAAATAATTGTAAATACCTTTTTTTGCCCTGAAGTTCAGCCAGATGGCATGCCCCAGGTGTGAAGTTTCAAGCATGATTCTATTCAAATGTCAAAGGTTCCAGAACAAACTCCGCATACCAGCCACACTGTCTTTGCTCCAGACCCGAATTCTCTAGGGGGAGCTTGGATTCCATCTAGCAAAGTTCATAAGCAACCCTCCATCAAACAGAAGTAGGGATCTCACTGAATCTCTTTCTGCTTTTCAAAAGAATGTGTGGTAAGTGTTTTTTTTTGTTTTGTTTTTTTGTTTTGTTTTGTTTCGTTTTGTTTTGTTTTGTTTTGCCTACATCCAAGTTAGATAAAAGAGATGTTCTAGGGAATTAAGTGAGAGGCCCCTTCTCAGTCTTGGCAGGTTGAGGTCTCTGCAAGAGGGGAACTATTCCCAAGAAGAGTTTCAGCAACATGGTGCTTAAATGCCATAGGCCGTGAAAGTCAGAACTGAAGTTTCATGATTTCCACTGTGAAAAACACA
>NW_024413869.1:0-1216 GCF_014898765.1 Herpailurus yagouaroundi | reverse complement strand
TCAGTTTTTTTTTTTTAATTTTTTTTTCAACGTTTATTTATTTTTGGTACAGAGAGAGACAGAGCATGAACGGGGGAGGGGCAGAGAGAGAGGGAGACACAGAATCGGAAACAGGCTCCAGGCTCTGAGCCATCAGCCCAGAGCCTGACGCGGGGCTCGAACTCACGGACCGCGAGATTGTGACCTGGCTGAAGTCGGAAGCCTAACCGACTGCGCCACCCAGGCGCCCCTGTTCTCAGTTTTTAAGAGTCTCTTATGCTTTGGCTCTCTTCCACTTTAACCTCTTTTTTTTCCTTCCCCTCCCCCATGGGTTTCTCTTAAGTTTCTCAGGATCCACATAAGAGTGAAACCATAAGGTATCTGTCTTTCTCTGTATGACTTATTTCACTTAGCATCACACTCTCCAGTTCCATCCACGTTGCTACAAAGGGCCATACTTCATTCTTTCTCATGGCCACGTAGTACTCCATTGTGTATATAAACCACAATTTCTTTATCCATTCATCAGTTGATGGACATTTAGGCTCTTTCCATAATTTGGCTATTGTTGAGAGTGCTGCTATAAACATTGGGGTACAAGTGCACCTATGCATCAGTACTCCTGTATCCCTTGGGTAAATTCCTAGCAGTGCTACTGCTGGGTCATAGGGTAGGTCTATTTTTAATTTTCTGAGGAACCTCCACACTGTTTTCCAGAGTGGCTGCACCAATTTGCATTCCCCCCAACAGTGCAAGAGGGTTTCCGTTTCTCCACATCCTCTCCAGCATCTATAGTCTCCTGATTTGTTCATTTTGGCCACTCTGACTGGCGTGAGGTGATACCTGAGTGTGGTTTTGATTTGTATTTCCCTGATGTGGAGCGACCTTGAGTATCTTTTCATGTGCCTGTTGGCCATCTGGATGTCTTCTTTAGAGAAGTGTCTATTCATGTTTTCTGCCCATTTCTTCACTGGGTTATTTGTTTTTCAGGTGTGGAGTTTGGTGAGCTCTTTATAGAATTTGGATACGAGCCCTTTGTCCGATATGTCATTTGCAAATATCTTTTCCCATTCCGTTGGTTGCTTTTAGTTTTGTTGGTTGTTTCCTTTGCTATGCAGAAGCTTCTTATCTTCATGAGGTCCCAGTAATTCATTTTTGCTTTTAATTCCCTTGCCTTTGGGGATATGTCAAGTAAGAGATTGCTACGGCTGAGGTCAGAGAGGTCTTTTCCTGCTTT
>NW_024413868.1:0-1826 GCF_014898765.1 Herpailurus yagouaroundi | reverse complement strand
AAATAAACGTTGAAAAAAAAAATTAAAAAAAAAAAAAAGAAAAAAAAAAGAAAAGGGGATTAACTTCCGTCATTTGCTCCAGGTATATATGGCATAATGATACAATTGATACATGGGGATTAATGCAAGATTTTGTTTGCCCTTTGCTTTTCTGTGTATTTGGTACAAGTAAGCCATTGAATAGTGGCTGATGTTGATGGTAGCAGAATGGAAGCTCTATTAATGTGTTTAGGACTATATTGTCCAATAACTGAACAGCCCTCAATTTGTCCATTTCTGATATGTTTATCACCAGAAAAGCTCAAACCTGTATCTTACTAAACATAGGAAAATGGTTTCATTTTTTGACTTCCTGTTGGTTTCTTGTATCTCTTTTCTCCAATGGTTTACTGACTTGTATTTGAAATGTCTGGGATTGCTTTCTTAAGTTTCATGGTAAAGAGATAAGTAAAATCTGGTAATTGAAGAAGAATTTTTGATCCATGCTCCAGGTCATGAAATAAGGTGCTCGTTAATAAAGATGAATGTAGTAATTGTGCAGGTTAGAATATTGTAGTCCCCTTCTCGATGGCTTTGCTTTCCGTGGTTTCAGTCAGTCACCATCTGGAAGTGGATGATCCTCCTGCTGACAGTCAGACGGTCAGTAACAGCCTAACGCTGTGTCGCAATGCCTATGTTATTCATCTCACTTCATGTCATCATGTAGGCGTTTTATCGTCTTACACTGTCATCATAAGAAGGGTGAATACACTATTATAAAATATTTTTAGAGACCACATTCACGTAATTTCTACTACAGTATATTTTTCTATCTATATTAGTCATTGTTAATCTCTTACTGTGCCTAATTTATAAATTACACTTTATCATAGGTACGTATGCATAAGGAAAAACATAGTATACATAAAGATTGGTACTGTCTGCAGTTTCAGATGAATTGGGGGTTGTGTAGTGTTATCCCCTACAGATGATAAGGGGAGACTGCTCTATAACGAAACATCGTCATTTTTTCAAATACCCAGCCTGACAAACAGTAAGGATTAGACTGAAGTGAAGTGAGTGTAGCTTTCATGAGAATGGGATCAATTAATAAATGCAGAGATTATAGAGGAACACAAAGAGGCAAACATAATGATGTGGCACCTGACTGTATTAAACATTTCTTCTTAGAGGAATCAGAATTTCTTATCTTTCAGCTGCTCTATTTGGGATATCTCTTTTACTGTCTCTTTCCATTGCGCAATAACTGTTGTTCTGTATAAAGTAATACAGGCAAAAATGTCAAACAACTTGGAAATCTATAAAGTAGTAATAAATATGCCTGTATAATCTCCTCTAGAAATAAGCCATTATCATTTTGCTATGTATCTTACTGGATATTTAGCATATATGTAAAAATAAGTTGAGTTAGTAGGCATACACATGTATTTTTAAAATATGAAATAGTACTTAATACAGTGTTCTGATAAGTAATCCTTTTGGATTCCTTAAAGGCAAGTTGTGAATATCCTTTTTGGTAAGTCTGTCTCATCTTGTTAATGACTGTAATAGTGCTCTATTTTAGGGGCGCCTGGGTGGCGCAGTCGGTTAAGCGTCCGACTTCAGCCAGGTCACGATCTCGGGGTCTGTGAGTTCGAGCCCCGCGTCGGGCTCTGGGCTGATGGCTCAGAGCCTGGAGCCTGTTTCCGATTCTGTGTCTCCCTCTCTCTCTGCCCCTCCCCCGTTCATGCTCTGTCTCTCTCTGTCCCAAAAATAAATAAACATTGAAAAAAAAATTAAAAAAAAAATAGTGCTCTATTTTATACTGTATTATCATCCAACCAGCC
>NW_024413867.1:0-1355 GCF_014898765.1 Herpailurus yagouaroundi | reverse complement strand
TTACATTCAGTGTTATTATAGAAAGATATGGGTTTAGAGTCATTGTGATGTCTGTATGTTTTATGCTTGTAGTGATGTCTCTGGTACTTTGTCTCACAGGGTCCCCCTTAGGATCTCTTGTAGGGCTGGTTTAGTGGTGACAAATTCCTTCCGTTTTTGTTTGTTTGGGAAGACCTTTATCTCTCTTTCTATTCTAAATGACAGACTTGCTGGATAAAGGATTCTTGGCTGCATATTTTTTCTGTCTAGCACACTGAAAATCTCGTGCCAATTCTTTCTGGCCTGCCAAGTTTCAAAAGAGAGATCAGTCACGAGTCTCATAGGTCTCCCTTTATATGTGAGGGCACGTTTACCCCTTGCTGCTTTCAGAATTTTCTCTTTATCCTTGTATTTTGCCAGTTTCACTATGATATGTCGTGCAGAAGGTCGATTCAAGTTATGTCTGAAGGGAGTTCTCTGTGCCTCCTGGATTTCAATGCCTTCTTCCTTCCCCACTTCAGGGAAGTTCTCAGCTGTTATTTCTTCAAGTACCCCTTCAGCACCTTTCCCTCTCTCTTCCTCCTCTGGGATACCAATTATGCGTATATTATTTCTTTTTAGTGTATCACTTAGTTCTCTAATTTTCCCCTCATACTCCTGGATTTTTTTATCTCTCTTTTTCTCCGCTTCCTCTTTTTCCATAACTTTATCTTCTAGTTCACCTATTCTCTCCTCTGCCTCTTCAATCCGAGCCGTGGTGGTTTCCATTTTGTTATGCATTTCGTTTAAAGCATTTTTCAGCTCCTCGTGACTGTTCCTTAGTCCTTTGATCTCTGTAGCAAGAGATTCTCTGCTGTCAGCTATACTGTTTCAAGCCCAGCGATTAATTTTATGACTATTATTCTAAATTCACTTTCTGTTATATTATTTAAATCCTTTTTGATCAGCTCATTAGCTGTTGTTATTTCCTGGAGATTCTTCTGAGGGGAATTCTTCCGCTTGGTCATTTTGGATAGTCCCTGGTGTGATGAGGACCTGCAGGGCACTTCCCCTGTGCTGTGGTGTATAGCTGGAGTTGGTGGGCGGAGCCACAGTCAGACCTGATGTCTGCCCCCAGCCCACCGCTGGGGCCACAGTCAGACTGGTGTGTGCCTTCTCTTCCCCTCTCCTAGGGGCGGGATTCACTGTGGGGTGGGGTGGCCTGTCTGGGCTACTTGCACACTGCCAGGCTTGTGATGCTGGGGATCTGGCATCTTAGCTGGGGTGGGTAGGCAAGGTGCACAGGGGCAGGAGGGGCAGGCTTAGCTTGCTTCTCCTTAGGTGATCCATTTCAGGAGGGGCCCTGTGGCAGCAGGAGGGAGTCAGATCCGCTGCCG
>NW_024413866.1:0-1825 GCF_014898765.1 Herpailurus yagouaroundi | reverse complement strand
GGGGGCTCAGCAGCTCTCCTTCCCTTTGTCCTCCAGCCTTCCCGCTTTCTGAGCAGAGCTGTTAACTTATGACCTCCCAGACGCTGAGTCGCGCTTGCTGTCGGAACACAGTCCGTCAGGCCCCTCCGCTTTTTGCAAGCCAGACTCGGGGGCTCTGCTTGGCCGGCGAGCCGCCCCTCCGCCCCGGCTCCCTCCCGCCAGTCCGTGGAGCGCGCACCGCCTCGCCGCCCTTCCTACCCTCTTCCGTGGGCCTCTCGTCTGCGCTTGGCTCCCGCGACTCCATTCTGCTAATCCTCTGGTGGTTTTCTGGGTTATTTAGGCAGGTGTAGGTGGAATCTAAGTGATCAGCAGGACGCGCGGTGAGCCCAGCGTCCTCCTACGCCGCCATCTTCCTTTTTTCGAGACTTGTGTGTTCTTAGCAATTATCTGGATTTTCTTCTAAGTTATCTGATTTGTTAGTATATAATTGTTTAGAGTAATCTGTTATCACAATAAGTGTTTCTTTGGTTATCTGTTGTACTCTTTTTTTTTTTTCTCTCCCATTTCTCAATTTGGGTCTTGAGTCTTCTTTCTTTCTATATATAATTTTTTTTTTAGGTGATGAAGTTAAAACATTGCCATTTTTTTTTAATTGGTCATTTTTTTCAATGTTATGTTACTGTTTATTCCAGTCTCTATTTTATTTATTTCTGATTGTTCTTTGTTATTTCCTTCCTCTGATAAATTTCAGCTAAGTTTCTTCTTTTTCTTCTTCCTTGTGGTGTGATGTTAAGTTTGTTATTTGAGATTTTTTTATTAATACAAGCATTTATACCATAAATTTCACTCTAACATCTGCCTTTGCTACATCCTACAGGTTCTGTAATATTGTGTTTTCTTTTCTTTTGTTTTGAGACATATTTTGGTTTGCCATATTGTTTGTTATTTGGCCCATTACTTGGTCAGTAGTGTGTTGTTTAATATTTACATATTAAATATTTAATATTTACATTGTAGACTTTCCAGTTTTGTTTTATTGTTGATTTATTTTTGTACCATTGCAATTGAAAATATACTTGTTATGATTTTAGTCTTCTTAAATTTGTAATATTTGTTATGTCCGTTTTTGTGACTAGTGGATTCTTCTGTTTGTACTTGAAGAAAATGTATCTTCTATTTTTCTTGGATGGAATGTTCCATATATATATTTTAGAACCATGTATTCTGAAGTATGCTTCAAGTAAAAAATATTATTTTTGAAAAAAAGTAACATTTAACTAATGGTACTCATTTCAGATAAAAAACATCAGAGGGAAGGTTGGTGGGGAAATGGATGAAATAGGTGAAAGGGATTAAGAGTACATTTATCATGATGAGCACTGAGTAATGATATATAGACTTATTGAACCACTATACTGTACACCTGAAAATAATAAAGCACTGTATTTAATTATACTGGAATTAAAATAAGCTTAATAGAAAAACAAAGAAAACCAAATTACTATGGCAAAATTCAGAATAAAAAAATGAAAGACAGCAAATTTAATTATACTGTACTCATCAATATATTATACTAACTTTTTTCTATATATTTTGTATTCTCTTTATTATTATGTATTATATAACAGTATTGTAATCATTTTTATATGAATATTTTTGGATGTGGAACAAATCATGAGTTTCCATTATGTCTTTTTTATATTTTTTTTATTTTTTATGTTATTTATTTAATTTTTTTCATTTTATTTTTCTAATTAAATCCAAATTAGTTAGCATATAATGCAACAATGATTTTTTACTTTTGGGTGTTGAGTTGGATAAGTTCTTTATAGATTCTGGATACTAA
>NW_024413865.1:0-3489 GCF_014898765.1 Herpailurus yagouaroundi | reverse complement strand
ATATATATATATATATATATATATATATATATATATATATATATATATACATATATCCTGTCGTGTCTAATATATTTTAAAATATTTACACTACCCAAAGCAATCTACATGTTTAATGAAATTCCTATCAAAATCCCGCCAGCATTTTTCACAGAGCTAGAACAAACAATCCTAACATTTGTATGGAACCACAAAACGCCCAAATAACCAAAGCAACCTTGAAAAAGAAAAACAAAGCTGGAGGCATCACAATTCCAGACTTCAAATTATATTAAATTGCAAAGCTGTAGTGATCAAGACGGTATGGTACTGGCACAAAAATAGACACATAGATCAGTATAACAGAATAGAAAACCCAGAAATGAAACCGCAACTATATGGCCAATTAATCTTCAGCAAAGCAGGAAAGAACATCCAGTGGGAAAAAGACAGCCTCTTCAACAAATGGTGTTGGGAAGATTGAACAGCAAAAGAGTGAAACTGGTCCATTTTATTACCCCCTACACAAAAATAAAGTAAAAATGGATGAAAGACCTAGTAACCTCTTTGACATTGGCCATAGCAACTTCCTGCTAGATATGTCTCCTGAGGCAAGGGAAACAAAGGCAAAAATAATCTATTGGGATGTCATGAAAATAAAACTTTTTCTGCACAGCAAAGGAAACAATAAAAAAAACTATAAAGCAGCTTACAGAATAGGAGAAAATATTTGCAAATGACATATCTGATGAGGTTAGTATCCTATATACATATATATATACATATATATATGTGTGTGTGTATATATATATACATATATATATATATATATATATATATATATATATATATATATGAAGAGCTTATAAACCTCAACACAATAAATAATCCAGTTTGAAAAAGAGGCAGAAGCCTTCAATAGCTATTTTTTTCCAAAGAAGACATCGTGATGGCTAACAGACACATGAAAAGATGCTCGACATCACTCATCATCAGGGAAATGCAAATCAAAACAATAATGAGATATCACCTCACACCAGTCAGAATGGCTAAAATTAACAATACAGGAAAAAAACAGGTGTTGAAGGGGGATGCCGAGAAAGGGGGAACCCTCCTGTACTGTTGGTGGGAATGCAAACTTGGTGCAGCCACTCTGGAAAACAGTATGGAGTTTCCTCAAAATGTTAAAAATAGAACTACCTTACAATCCAACAATCTCATTATTAGGTATTCACTCAAAGATTACAAAAATATTAATCCAAAGGGATAGATGAACCCTGACGTTTATAGCAGCATTCTCTACAGTAGCCAAATTATGGAAAGAGCCCAAATGTCCACTGACTGATAAATGGATAAAGAAGGTGTGCTATATATCTACAATGGAATATTACTCAGCCATCAAATAGAATGAAATCTTGCCATTTGCAAAAAGGATGGCACTAGATAGTATTGATCTAAGTGAAATATGTCAGCCAGAGAAAGACAAATACCATATGATTTCACCAATATGTGTCATTTAAGATACAAAGCAAATGAGCGAATATTAAAAAAAAAAAAGATATTGAGGGGCAAACCAAGAAAGAGACTCTTAACTATGGAGAACAAACTGATGGTTTACCAGAGGGGATGTGGGTGATTGTATGGGTTAAATACGTAGAGGATTAAGGAGTGTACTTGTCATGAACACCGGATGTTTTATGTAGATATTGAATCACTATATGTGCACCTGAAACTAATATTACACTGTATGTTAACATACTGGAACTTAAATAAAAACTTAAAAAATTTTTAATAATAAAAAAATAATAATCCTAGGTCTCAATCTGGAGATCAGAATACACCAAATCTATTGACAAAACATAGGGGTGTGGTATATATGGCTACTCAGTTGAGTTATATGGTCAATTTCCAAGTTATTCAGGATAAGACAGTTTACATATCTATGCAAGGGAGAGAAGACAGTTGCTGGTAGACACATAGTTAAGGGTTTCCAAGAAATAATTTTATCTGGATCAACTGCCCCTGGAAGTGTCAGAGTGTCATTTCATATCAAGAGGGGCATATAATTTTCAAGTTGAATGATGTAATCAACAAAAAGAACACTTGATTTTTAAAACCATCCTGTATTCTCTTTTTAAAAATTTGAGATGACTCTGTGTGAGTGCTTGTGTGTTTGTGTGTATGTGTGTATGTTTCTATGTGCTCTCCAGCTCTACTACATCCAATACGTGGTCACAGTTGTAGACTTACTCCCTAATCAGATTGGAGTTGGGCCTCCAATCTCAATTGTATATATATCCCAGGATATAAAAACTTTTTTTTTGAATATCCGAGAAGAGTGATGGATACAAAGCATTGTTCCAGGTAAGTGAAAATCTAAAAACTGGCTGATCCCATGAAGACAAACTCTCAATCCCCATCCTCACTCCACGTTGTGGAACCTCAGGTCTGAGGCACTCAGATCTTCCATCCTGGCTCTGACCACCAGGTCACATCACATTTATCTCCATTTTTGTTTTTGTTTGTTTTTGTTCTTTAATGGAAAGAAGTACAATATACAAAGAGTAAAAATATGAAATGGTTTATTTACTATTTTACCAATTATAATTGGAAGATTCCTCTGTATAATAAAGCAGAGATATTATATGCTGACCCAACTACACCGTGCTAATTGATTTATCCATTACCCATCACTGTCAGCTGATGTGCACTGAGGACTACACAGAGGGTCCCTATCAGATAACAGGGCGTTTACCCTCCATTACCCTTACCCATTTGTAGGCTGCCGGACCTTCTCCCACCTCCTTCCTGCACAGCTGTGTAGACCCTATCTCATTTTCTCCCAGTCACTTACCCCCGTTCTGCCCTGCACTGCCCTTTGCATACCCACCATTGACTGTCAAGGCAAGTCACGGCCACCAGGTGTTAACTGTAGTTACCATACTATACATTACATCTCCAGAACTTATTTATCTTACAACTGAATGCCTGTAGCATTTGACCACCTGTACCCATTTCTCTTTTCTTTACTGAGGTATAATTGATATATAACATTATATTAGTTTCAGGTGTACAGGATAAGGTATATACAAATGTATATTGTATATACAATTGTATATTTTGCTAAATAATCACCATAATAAGTCCAGTTAACATCTCTCACTGTACATTGATACAAAATTTGTACTGTGATATGAATTTTAAGATCCACTGTCTTAGTAACTTCCAGATATGTAAGCAGTATTATTAATTATAGTCACCATATCTAACATTAATCTGCATGATTTATTTATTTTTAAGTCACATTTGTACCCTTAGACCCCCTTCACCCTTTTGCCTATTTACCACCCTTCATATAGATATTTAATGTCTCAAACATCCCTTGACATTTGCTTTAGGTAGATTCTGGTATGTTGTATTTTCTTTTTTTCTTTTTTTTTTTTTTAACGTTTAATTTTTTTTCTTTTTTTTTATTTATATATGAAATTTATTGTCAAATTGGTTTCCATA
>NW_024413864.1:0-25637 GCF_014898765.1 Herpailurus yagouaroundi | reverse complement strand
GTGTGTGTGTGTGTGTGTGTGTGTGTGTAGAGACAGAAAGTATATATGTGTGTATATACATATATACATAAATATATACACATATATATGCACATATACACATACACACATATACATGACTGAACATCAATGAAAATGTAGCATATACCCTCATCTATAACTTGTTTTCTTCACTTAATACAACTTAGACATACTTATAGGTTATTTTATGAGGAATTATCTTCTTATTTGGCATTGTATTGTAGAGATGAAGCATAATTTATTTTAAAAATTCTTGTTGATACACATTTGGACAGTTGCCCAAATTTGGTTATTATGAACAAAGGCAAAAAAAACATTGTTATACACATATTTTTGTGCACTTACAAAAGAGTTACAATCGGGAGGTTGTTAATTCAAATTACTAGTTGTTATTTTATTCAGATGAAATTTTGTGGGTAGAACCTTCTGAGTTGTAGATTCAGCTTCAGATTGTGGTAGATACATATTGGAACTTAACATCCTCCTTGTTTGTGACCCCAGTTTCACTGTATTTGATATATCCATGATGGTCTCTGTTACGAAGATGTATGATTCTCTGATTTTATTATATGTGGCTAGAGTATTTTGGAGATTTTTATCTTTTTTATAAGAGAAAAATTAGGGGCGCCTGGGTGGCTCAGTCGGTTGAGCGTCCGACTTCAGCTCAGGTCATGATCTCACAGTTCGTGGGTTCGAGCCCCGCATTGGGCTCTGTGCTGACAGCTCAGAGCCTGGAGTCTGTTTCAGATTCTGTGTCTCCCTCTCTCTCTGCCCCTCCCCCACTTGCACTCTGTCTCTCTCTGTCTCAAAAATAAATAAACATTTTTAAAAAAGAGAAAAATTATGTGAATATAAATGTAAATATTCCACTCAAAGTAATGTTTTAAATTAACAAAATATGTAGTATAATGTGATACTTTTAATTCTATAGTCATTGGCTACCAACCTTATTTTAACTAAATCTATACTTACAAATTTGTTTTGATCCACTTATTGAAGTTTAAAGATTATTTCAAATTGATTCCACTGGAATTGTCCAGGGCCATGGCTATTCTCAGAAGAACTAAGTTTCTAAATAAGTGCTTCTCTCAAAATACATGGCAAAGTCTCTTTTTTTCCCTTTAGAGCCTGAATTTCAGTGGCTGGTAAAACTTAATTCTTATACCAGAAGAATGTTTATTTCTTCTATGATATTTTCCCCTTATTACCAAAGTTTATCTTAGTTGTTAGAACACCTCACAATTTTTGTCTTTTTCTACCTAATTCAAGTTCCCCACTTCTTTATCAATAGGACAATAACTTTTACAATTCTTTAGTCTCAGCCTTACATTTGTTTTAATTTATATTAAAGTTAGCTAACATACAATGTAGTCTTGGCTTCAGGAGTAGAACCCAGTGATTCTTCTCTTACATATGACACCCAGTGCTCACCCTGAAAAGTGCCCTTCTTAATGCCCATCACCCATTTAAACCATCCCCCCACCAGCAATCCTCAGTTTGAATAAATCCTCATTTAAGAATATTTTATGGTTTACCTCCCTCTCTGTTTTTATCTTATTTTTCCTTCCCTTCACCTATGTTCATCTGTTGAGTTTCTCATATTCCACATATGAGACAAATCATGTGATATCTGTCTTTGACTGAATTCTTTCACTTAACGTGATACCCTCCAGTTCTTTCCACATTGTTGCAAATGGCAAGATTTAATTCTTTTTCTTGACTAATATTCCAATGTGTGTGTGTGTGTGTGTGTATACACATATATGTGTGTGTGTGTGTGTGTGTGTGTGTGTATAACACATTTTCTTAATCCATTCATTAGTTGATGGACATTTAGGCATTATCCATAATTTGACAATTGTTGATAGCACTGCTATAAACATTGGGGTGCATGTGCCATTTCTAATCATCATTTTTGTAAACTTTGTATAAGACCCTAATAGTGCAATGGCTTAGTTGTAGGGTAGTTCTATTTTCAATTTTTTGATGAATCTCCGTACTGTTTTCCAGACTGGTTGCACCAGTTTACATTCCCACCAATAGGGCAAGAGGATTCCCCTTTCTCCTCAACCTAGCCAACATCTGTTGTTTCCTCAGTTGTTAATTTTAGTCATTCTGAGAGGTATGACGTGATATCTCATTGTGGTTTTGATTTGTATTTATCTTATGATGAGTAATGTTGAGCATCTTTTCATGTGTCTGTTGTACATCTGGATGTCTTCTTTTGAAAAGTGTCTATTCATGTCTTCTGCCCATTTCTTCAGTGGATTATTTTTGGGGGGACATTGAGTTTGGTAAGTTCTTTATAGATTTTCAGTACTGACCCTTTATCCATTATGTCATTTGCAAATATCTTCTCCCATTCCATCCGTTCCCTTTTAGTTTTGTTGATTGTTACCATTGCTGTGAAAATTTTTTTTATCTTGATGAGGTATCAATAGTTCATTTTTGCTTTTATTTCCCTTCCCTCCTGAGACATGTCAAGTAAGAAATTGCTGTAACCAAGGAAAAAGTTTCTGCCTGTTTTCCCCTGTAGGATTTTGGTTGTTTCCTGTCTCACAGTTAGGTGTTTCATCAATTTTGAATTTATTTTTGTGTTTGGTGTACAAAAAATGGTCCAGTTTCATTCTTCTGTGTGTCGCTGTCCAGTTCTCACAGCACCATTTGCTAAAGAGACTGTATTTTTTCCATTGGATACTCTTTCCCGCTTTGTTGATGATGACTTGGCCATATATTTGTGGGTCAATTTCTGGGTTTTCTATTATACTCCATTGATCTATGTGTCTGTTTTTATGCCAATACCATACTGTCTCAATGATTACAGCTTTGTAATACATGTTAAAGTCCGGGATTGTGAAGCTTCCAGCTTTGATTTTCTTTATTGCATTACTTTGCCATTTGGGATCTTTTGTGGTTTCATACCAATTTTAGGATAGTTTATTCTAGCTCTGTGAAGAATGTTGGTGTATTTTGATGGGAATTGCATTGAATGTGTAGATTGATTTGGATAGTATCAAAATTTTAGCAATATTTGTTCTTCCAATTCCATTTGTGTCTTCCTTGATTTCTTTCAAAAACTTTCTATACTTCTCAACATACAGATCATTTTCCTCTTTGGTTAGTTTATTCCTCAGTATTTTATGGGTTTTGGTGCAACTGGAAATGGGACAATTCCCTGATATCTCTTTCTGTTGTTTCATTATTGGTGTATGGAAATGCAACCAATTTCTCTATGTTGATTTTATATCCTGTAAATTTGCTGAATTCCTGTATCAACTGTAGCAGTTTTTGGTGGACTCTTTTGGGTTTTCCATGTACAGTATCGTGTCATCTGTGAAGACTCAAAGTTTGACTTATTTGTCAATTTAGATGAATTTTATTTCATTTTGTTGTGTGATTGTTGAGGCTAGGACTTCCAACAATATGTTGAGGAACAGTGGTGAGAGTAGACATCCCTGTTGTGTTCCTGATATGGGGGGGGGGGGAATCTCAGTTTTTCCCCATTGAGGATGATATTAGCTGTGGGTCTTTCATATATGACCTTTATGATGTTAAGGTATGCTCCTTCTACCTGACTTTCTTCAGGGTTTTTTATCTAGAAAGCATGCTGTATTTTGTCAAATTCTTTTTCTGCTTCTATTGAGAAGATCATATGGTTCTTATTCTTCTTCTATTCATGTGGTGCATCATTTTGACTAATTTGTGAATATTGAAACAGTCCTGCAGCCCAGGAATGAATCCCACTTGATCATGATGAATAATTCTTTTAAAATACTGTTGAATTCGATTGCTAGTATCTTGTTGAAAATTTTTGCATCCAGTTTCATCAGTGATATTGGTATGTAATTCTTTTTAGTGGGGTCTTTGTCTGGTTTGGGAATGAAGGTAATGCTGGTTTCATAGAATGAGTTTGGAATCTTTCCTTCTATTTCTATTTTTTGGAACAGTTTGAGAAGAATAGATATTAACTCTTCTTCAAATGTCTGGTAGAATTCCCCTGGGAAGCCATCTGGCCCAGGACTCTTACATGTTGGGAGATTATTGATAACAAATTTAACTTCTTTGCTGGTTATATGCCTGTTCAAATTTTCTATTTCTTCCTGTTTGAGTTTGGGTAGTTTGTGTGTGAGTCTAGGAGTTTTTCCATTTCTTCCAGAGTGCCTGGTTTTTTGACATATAATTTTTCATCATATTCTGTTATAATTGTCTGCATTTCTGTGGTGTTGTTTGTGATATCACCTCTTTCTTTCATGATTTTATCTATTTGGAGCATCTCTCTTTTCTTCTTGAGAAATCTGGATGGGGATTTATCAACTTTGTTTATTTTTTCAAAAAATCAGTTTATTTTTTCAAAAAATCTGCTTTTTCTGGATTCTGTACCTTTTATTTCTGATCTAATATTTATTATTATTTCCCATCTTCTGCTAGATTTGGGATTTATTTCTTGCTCCTTTACTAGCTCCTTTAGGTGTAAGGTTAGGTTATGTATTTGGGACCTTTACTCCTTCTTCAGATAGGCCTAAATCACAATGCCTTTTCCTCTTAGGACTGCCTTTCCTGCATCACAAAGGTTTTGGACTATTGTGTTTTCACTTTCATTTGCTTCCATGTAATTTTTAATTTCTTCTTTAATTTCCTTGGTAACCCATTCATTCTTTATAGGATGTTCTTTGTCCTCCATGGGGGCTTTCCAAACTTTTTCCTGTGGTTGATTTCAAGTTTCATAGCACTGTGATGTGAAAATATGCACGGTATCATTTCAATCTTCTTGTACCTGTTGAGGGCTGTTTTGTGACACAGTATGTGATCTATCTTGGAGAATGTTCCATGTGCACTTGAGAAGAATGTGTATTCTGTTGCTTTAGGATGATGTGTGAATATATCTGTTAAGTCCATCTGGTCCAGTGTGTCACTCAAAGTTATTGTTTCCCTGTTGATTTTCTGCTAAGATGATCTGTCCATTGTTGTAAGTGGAGTATTAAAGACTTGTGCAATCTCATTGTTATTGTCAATAAGTTTGCTTATGTTTGTGATTAATTGATTTATATATTTGTGTGCTCCTATATTGGTGGCATAAATATTTACAAGTGTTAGCTTTTCCTGATGGATAGACCACTTAATTATGATATAATGCCCTTTTCATCTCTTGGGAGTCTTTGTTTTAAAATCTAGTTTGTCTGACATAAGTATGGCTACTCTGGCTTTCTTTTGATGTCTATTAGCGTGATAAATGGTTTTCCTTCCCTTGACTTTCAATCTTCAGGTGTCCTCAGGTCTAAAATGAGTCTCTTATGGGCAGCATATAGATATTCTTTTTTATCCATTCTGATAACCTATGGGTTTTTTGGGGGTTTTTTTTTGTTGTTGTTGTTTTTGTTTTTGTTTTTGTTTTTGTTTTTGCTCAGGGCATTTAGTCCATTTACATTCAGAGAGATGATTGAAAGATATGAATTTAGTGCCATTGTGTTATCTGTATATTTCATGTTTTTGGTGATGTATCTGGTCCTTTGTAACCTTTGCTGCTTACACTCACAGAGTCCCTTTTAGATCTCTTTGCAGGGCTGGTTTAGTTGGCATCGACTCCTTTAGTGTTTGTTTGTCTGGGAAAGTCTTTATCTCCTCTTCTTTTCTGAATGACAACCTTACTGGATAAAGAATTCTTGGCTGTGTAATTTTCCTATTGAACACATTGAATATTTCCTGCCACTCCCTTCTGGCCTGTTGAGTTTCAGTGCACAGGTCTGCTACTAACTTTATGTGTCTACCCTTGTAGGTTTTGGAACGTTTGTTCCCAGCTGCTTTCAGAATACTTTCTTTATGTTTGTCTTTTGCCAGTTTCTCTATATTTCGTGGTGTTGACCTGTTTTGGGTGATTTTGAAGGGAGTTTCTGTGCCTCTTGGACAACTGTTTCCTTCTCAGATTGGGGAATTTCTCAGCTATAATGTCTTCAAATAAGCCTTCTGCCCCTTTTTATTGCTCTTCTTCCTCTGGGACTCATATGATATACATATTGTTTTGTTTCACGGAATCACTTAGTTTTCTAATTCTCTAATTAGAAATAATTCTCTAATTCATGATCTAGTAATTTCCTTCCCTCTCTTTTTCAGCTTCATTAATTTCCATAATTTTATCTTCTATTTCACCTATTCTTTCCTCTGCTTCTTCCATTCTTACTGTCACTGTATCTTCTTTATTTTGCATCTCAATTATACGATGTTAAAATTCATCCTGACCAGGTATTAGGTCTTTGATCTCTGTTGCAAAAGTTGCTCTGGTGTCTTCTATTCTTTTACCAAGTCCAGGTATTAGTCTTATGACTCTTATTCTAAATTCTTGTTAAGATATATTGCTTATATCTTTTTTCAACTGTTCTCTGCCTGTAATGTCTTCTTGACTTTCCTTTTGGGGAGAATGCTTCTGTTTTGCCATTTTGGCTAAGTTTCTATCTTTTCCATTTTTTAAAAGCTTGTTATATGTTCTGCACCTGTGAGTACTACAGTATTAACAAAGGGTCATACACTGTCCAGGGCCTAGCACTTCAGGAAATGATTTTAGTGTATGTTGCATGCACTCTGTTGTTGGGTTTTGGCTGCTCTATCCCACTGGTCAGTCCTCTGCAAAGTTCCTCTTTCTTTGTAGTGGTGGAGTGTTTGGACCTTCAACCAGGTGTGCTTTGATTTGTTTGTTGAAGTAACCATGGATAAAAAGGGAAAGTGGGGTGGTGAATCCTAATCTCATAAAAAGAGTAAAATGAAGGGTGAAAAAAGACAATTGAACAGAGAATAAAAAAAATATAAAGTTACATCCAGAGAAAGAGAAAGGAAAATAAAGACGATGAAGAAAGGGAAAAGGTAGAAAAAGAATAGAATAAAAATGATTGATCAAACAACAAAAAATTATATATAATCAGAACTAGGAATCTTATTACAAAAGAAAAAAAGAAGGGTAAAGAGAGAAAAATAAAACTAAATAATAATTTAAAATAATCATTAAAATAATAATAAAATAAATAGTTGTCTGTTGCTGCCTGGGACGGGTGGTTGTGCTTTCCTGGAGGAGATGCTGCCTGCATTGTGTCAGTGAGGATTGCTCCAGTAGATAGGAAGTTGCCAGGCATGGAAGGGTGGGGTTTGGTGTAAGGTAGCCCAACCTCCATAACTTCCAGGTGTGCTGCCCTCTGAAGTCCCACCATTTTGGTGTTGGGGAAAAAATGGTGACACCCTAATCTCTCCTCCCCAGACCAGGTATCTCAACCCCTGCTGTTCAGGCAGAACTCACAGAACAGCAAAGACTGTCAGCTTGCCGTGATTACAATTTTCCCATGCCTCTAGATGCTTGGCTGAGATTCAAAACCTAAAGTCTTTTTTTTTAATTTTTTTTCACTATATGAAAATTATTGTCAAATTGGTTTCCATACAACACCCAGTGCTCATCCCAAAAGGTGCCCTCCTAAATACCCATCACCCACCCTCCCCTCGGTCCCACCCACCATTAACCCTGTTGGTACTCAGTTTTTAAGAGTCTCTTATGCTTTGTCTCTCTCCCACTCTAACTTCTTTTTTTTTCTTCCCCTCCCCCATGGGTTTCTGTTAAGTTTCTCAGGATCCACATAACAGTGAACACGTATGGTATCTGTCTTTCTCTGTATGGCTTATTTCACTTAGCATAACACTCTCCAGTTCCATCCACATTGCTACAAGAGGCCATATTTCATTCTTTCTCATTGTCATGTAGTACTCCATTGTGTATATAAACAAAAATTTCATTATCCATTCATCAGTTGATGGACATTTAGCCTCCTTCCATAATTGGCTATTGTTGAGAGTGCTGCTATAAACATTGGGGTACAAGTGCCCCTATGCATCTGTACTCCTGTATCCCTTGGGTAAATTCCTAGCAGTGCTATTGCTGGGTCATAGGGTAGGTCTATTTTTAATTTTTTGAGGAACCTGCACACCATTTTCCAGAGTGGCTACACCAATTTGCATTCCCACCAACAGTGCAAGAGGGTTTCCATTTCTCCACATCCTCTCCAGCATCTATAGTCTCCTGATGTGTTCATTTTGGCCACTCTGACTGGCGTGAGGTGATATCTGAGTGTGGTTTTGATTTGTATTTCCCTGATGAGGAGCGACATGGAGCATCTTTTCATGTGCCTGTTGGCCATCTGGATGTCTTCTTTAGAGAAGTGTCTATTCATGTTTTCTGCCCATTTCTTCACTGGGTTATTTGTTTTTCGGGTGTGGAGTTTGGTGAGTTCTTTATAGATATTGGATACTAGCCCTTTGTCTGATATGTCATTTGAAAATATCTTTTCCCATTCCGTCTGGTGCCTTTTAGTTTTCTTGGTTGTTTCCATTGTTGTGCAGAAGCTTTTTATCTTCATAAGGTCCCAGTAGTTCATTTTTGCTTTTAATTCCCTTGCCTTTGGGGGTGTGTCAAGCAAGAAATTGCTTCGGCTGAGGTCAGAGAGGTCTTTTCCTGCTTTCTCTTCTAGGGTTTTGAAGGTTTCCTGTCTCACATTCAGGTCCTTTATCCATTTTGAGTTTATTTTTGTGAATGGTGTGAGAAAGTGGTCTAGTTTCAATCTTCTGCATGTTGCTGTCCAGGTCTCACAGCACCATTTGTTAAAGAGACTGTCTTTTTCCATTGGATGTTCTTTCCTGCTTTTTCAAAGATTAGTTGGCCATACGTTTGTGGGTCTAGTTCTGGGGTTTCTATTCTATTCCATTGGTCTATGTGTCTTTTTTTGTGCCAATACCATGCTGTCTTGATGATAACAGCTTTGTAGTAGAGGTTAAAGTCTGGGATTGTGATGCCTCCTGCTTTGGTCTACTTCTTCAAAATTACTTTGGCTATTCGGGGCCTTTTGTGGTTCCATATGAATTTTAGGATTGCTTGTTCTAGTTTCGAGAAGAATGCTGGTGCAATTTTGATTGGGATTGCATTGAATGTGTAGATAGCTTTGGGTAGTATTGACATTTTGACAATATTTATTCTTCCAATCCATGAGCACAGAATGTCTTTCCATTTCTTTATATCTTCTTCACTTTCCTTCATAAGCTTTCTATAGTTTTCAGCATACAGATCTTTTACATCTTTGGTTAGATATATTCCTACGTATTTTATGCTTCTTGGCGCAATTGTGAACGGGATCAGTTTCTTTATTTGTCTTTCTGTTGCTTCATTGTTAGTGTGTAAGAATGCAACTGATTTCTGTACATTGATTTTGTATCCTGCAACTTTGCTGAATTCATGGATCAGTTCTAGCAGACTTTTGCTAGAGTCTATCCGATTTTCCATGTATGATATCACGTCATCTGCAAAAAGTGAAAGCTTGACTTCATCTTTGCCAATTTTGATGGCTTTGAATTCTTTTTGTTGTCTGATTGCTGATCCTAGAACTTCCAACACTATGTTAAACAACAGTGGTGAGAGTGGACATCCCTGTGGTTTCTGATCTCAGGAAAAAAGCTCTCGGTTTTTCCTCATTGAGGATGATTTTAGCTGTGGGCTTTTCATAAATGGCTATCATGATCGTTAAGTATTTTCCTTCTATCCCGACTTTCTCAAGGGTTTTTATTAAGAAAGGGTGCTGGATTTTGTCAAAGGCCTTTTCTGCATCGATTGACAGGATCATATGGTTCTTATCTATTCTGTTATTAATGTGATGTATCATGTTGATTGATTTGGGAATGTTGAACCAGCCCTGCATCCCAGGAATGAATCCCACTTGACCATTGCTGTCGAATTCAACTTGCTAGTATCTTATTGAGAATTTTTGCATCCATATTCATCAGGGTTATGGGCCTGTAGTTCTCTATTTTTAATGGGTCTCTGTCTGGTTTAGGAATCAAAGTAATGCTGGCTTCGTAGTATGAGTGTGGAAGTTTTCCTTCCCTTTCTATTTTTTGGAATATCTTGAGAAAGATAGGTATTATTTCGGCTTAAATGTCTGGTAGAACTCCCCTGGGAAGCCTGGGGAAGCCTCTCCTGGACTCTTATTTGTTGGGAGATTTTTGATAACTGATTCAATTTCTTCGCTGGTTATGGGTCTCTTCAAGCTTTCTATTTCCTCCTAATTGAGTTTTGGAAGGTGTGGGTGCTTAGGAATTTGACCATTTATTCCAAGTTGTCCAGTTTGTCGGCATATAATTTTTCATAGTGTTCCCTGATAATTGCTTGTATCTCTGAGGCATTGGTTGTAATAATTCCATTTTCATTCATGATTTTATCTAGTTGGGTCATCTCCCTTTTCTTTTTGAGAAGCCTGGATAGAGGCTTATGAATTTTGTTTATTTTTTTCAAAAAACCAACTCTCGGTTTCGTGGATCTGCTCTACAGGTTTTTAGATTGTATATTGTTTATTTCTGCTCTGATATTTATTATTTCTCTTCTTCTGCCAGGTTTTGGCTGCCTTTGCTGTTCTGCTTCTATTTCCTTTAGGTGTGCTGTTAGATTTTGTATTTGGGATTTTTCTTGTTTCTTGAGATAGACCTGGGTTACAATGTATTTTCTTCTCAGGACTGCCTTCGTTGCATCCCAAAGCGTTTGGATTGTTGCATTTTCATTTTCGTTTGTTTCCATATGTTTTTTATTTCTTCTCTAGTTGCCTGGTTGACCCACTCATTCGTTAGTAGGGTGTTCTTTAACCTCCATGCTTTTGGAGGTTTTCCAGACTTTTTCCTGTGGTTGATTTCAAGCTTCATAGCATTGTGGTCTGAAAGTATGCATGGTATGATCTCAATTCTTGTATACTTAAGACGGGCTGTTTTGTGACCCAGTATGTGATCTATCTTGGAGAATGTTCCATGTGCCCTCGAGAAGAAAGTATATTCTGTTGCTTTGGGATGCAGAGTTCTAAATAGATTTGTCAAGTCCATCTGATCCAATGTATCATTGAGGGCCCTTGTTTCTTTATTGACCATGTGTCTAGATGATCTATCCATTTCTGGAAGTGGAGTGTTAAAGTCCCCTGCAATTACCACATTCTTATCAATAAGGTTGCTTATGTTTGTAATTGTTTTATATATTTGGGGTCTCCTGTATTCGGCACATACACATTTATAATTGTTAGCTCTTCCTGATGGATAGACCCTGTAATTATTATATAATGCCCTTCTTCAACTCTTGTTACAGCCTTTAATTTAAAGTCTAGTTTGTCTGATGTAAGTATGGCTACTCCAGCTTTCTTTTGACTTCCAGTGGCATGATAAATAGTTCTCCATCCCCTCACTCTCATCTGAAGGTGTCCTCAGGTCTAAATGAGTCTCTTGTATACAGCAAATAGATGGGTCTTGTTTTTTTATCCATTCTGATACCCCATGTCTTTTGGTTGGCGCATTTAGTCCATTTACATTCAGTATTATTATAGAAAGATATGGATTTAGAGTCATTGTGATGTCTGTATGTTTTATGCTTGTAGCCATGTCTCTGGTACTTTGTCTCACAGGATCCCCCTTAGGATCTCTTTGTAGGGCTGGTTTAGTGGTGACGAATTCATTCAGATTTTGTTTGTTTGGGAAGACCTTTATCTCTCCTTCTATTCTAAATGACAGACTTGATGGATAAAGGATTCTCAGCTGCATACTTTTCCTGTTCATCACATTGAAGATCTCCTGCCATTCCTTTCTGGCCTGGCAAGTTTCAGAAGAGAGATCGGTCACGAGTCTTATAGGTCTCCCTTAAATGTTATAGCACGTTTATCCCTCTCTGCTTTCAGAATTTTCTCTTTATCCTTGTATTTTGCTATTTTCACTATGATATGTTGTGCAGATCGATTCAAGTTACGTCTGAAGGGAGTTCTCTGTGCCTCTTGGATTTCAATGCCTTTTTTCTTCCCCAGATCAGGGAAGGTCTCAGCTATTATTTCTTCAAGTACACCTTAAGCACCTTTCCCTCTCTTTTCCTCCTCTGGAATACCAATTATGTGTATATTATTTCTCTTTAGTGCATCACTTAGTTTTCTAATTTTCCCCTCATACTCCTGGATTTTTTTATCTCTCTTTTTCTCAGCTTCTTCCTTTTCCATAATTTTATCTTCTAGTTCGCCTATTCTCTCCTCTGCTTCTTCAATCCGAGTCGTGGTCATTTCCATTTTATTTTGCAGCTCGTTGATAGCATTTTTTAGGTCCTCCTGACTATTCCTTAGTCCCTTGATCTCTGTAGCAAGAGATTCTCTGCTGTCCTCTATACTGTTGAAGCCCAAGGATTAATTTTATGACTATTATTCTAAATTCACTTTCTGTTATATTATTTAAATCCTTTTTGAACAGTTCGTTAGCTTTTGTTATTTCCTGGAGATTCTTTTGAGAGGAATTCTTCCGTGTGGTCATTTTGGATAGTCTCTGGAGTGGTGCGGACCTGCAGGGCACTTCCCCTGTGCTGTGGTGTATAACTGGAGTTGGTGGTCTGGGCGACAGTCTGACCTGATGTGTGCCCCCAGCCCACCACTGGGGCCACAGTCAGACTGGTGTGTGCCTTCGCTTCCCCTCTCCTAGGGGGGGGGATTCACTGTGGGGTGGCATGGCCCATCTGGGCTACTTGCACACTGCCAGGCTTGTGGTGCTGGGGATCTGGCGTATTAGCTTGGGTGGGTAGGCAAGGTGCAAGGGGGCAGAAGGGGCAAGCCTAGCTCGCTTCTCCTTTGGTGATCCACTTCAAGAGGGGCCCTGTGGCAGCATGAGGGAGTCAGGCCCGCCACCTGAGGTGTGGGTCCGCAAAAGCACAGCGTTGGGTGTTTGTGCCATGCCAGCAAGTTCCCTGGCAGGAACTGGTTCCCTTTGGGATTTTGGCTGGGGGATGGGCGAGGGAGATGGCACTGGCGAGCGCCTTTGTTCCCTGCCAAACTGAGCTCTGTCATCCAGGGGCTCAGCAACTGTCCCTCCCGTTGTCTTCTAGCCTTCCCGCTCTCCAAGCAGAGCTGTTAACTTATAACCATCCAGATGTTAACTCCTGCTCGCTGTCCGAACACACTCCGTCCGGCCCCTCCGCTTTGCAAGCAAGACTCGGTATCTCTGCTTGGCTGATGGGTCGCCTCTCTGTCCCATCTCCCTCCTGCCAGTCCGAGTAGGGCACACAACTTTGCTGACCTTCCTACCCTCTTCCGTGGGCCTCTCGTCTGCTCTTGGCTCCAGGGACTCCGTTTTGCTAGTCTTCTGGTGGTTTTCTGGGTTATTTAGGCAGGTGTAGGTGGAATCTAAGTGATCAGCAGGACGTGGTGGGCCCAGCGTCCTCCTAAGCCACCATCTTCCAAAACCTAAAGTCTAAAAGGACCCAGCTTGGTGTGACTCCTCTCCCTTTCCATAGTAGAGCCACTCGTTACTGATGAGAAAAGACTTTTGCTGGCACCTGCAGGGTCTTTTGTCCTTGGGGAAGCGACAAACCTCCTCCCAAAGTACTATGGTTGGAGGATTGCTTTCTCCCAGGGTGCCCCTGGGATCACTACCCCCACACTATGCACTCTGGTACCAGCTCCCCCCTCCCAAGGAACATGCACCAAGGCTCCCAGCTTCGATTTTGAGAAGGTTGCACACTTACAAACCTCTGAGTTTCAGCTCCTAAGGCTGTTTGCAAAAAAGAAACTTGCACTCTCCCTATTTCTCATTCCTCAACTCATGATCCAGAGAAGTTTTCCTGTTGTGCTAACTCATTGCCACACTTTCACAACTTCTTTCTCTTTTTTCCCCATTTGTCTCGCCACAGAAAGGATTCCCTCCCCTCCATGTATATGCCATTTTATCTCCCCCAATTCACATATGCTCACCTCAGTCCTGCCAAGCTGTCTCCTCCCAACTCTGGATATCCTTCTGCCTCTCTGCAGATGGATTTCCTGGGTGTTCCAATTGATCTGACCTCAATACAGCTGTATTTGAGGGATGAGGAAAATCTCGGCCTCCATACTTCTCCACTATCTTAACTCCCTCTCCTGTGCCTTGCATTTTGAGGCCACCTTTTTAATTTTTGGAGAGATATTGCAAAGGGATGAAGACTTTTTTTCATTTTCTTATGTATGTACATTCATATAAATGTTAGCTCTTTTAAATAACACTTTTAATTCATTAAAAAATACATTTCTAACAATGTGAAGAGTACAAAGTTTAACAATACAAATATATTTGTACCCATAACCCAGGGAAATAATCTTTGTCAGATGTAGTTTTTCTAAAGACAAAAAAGGAAAGGTATACAAAGTAGCAGAACACAGCCTCGGGCAAAGAGGGGCCTTAACAGAAAGCTTTTTCTCTAGAGTGGGGGATCAACATAATTTTGTTAATTGTAGGCCCACCTAGGAACGTGCCATGCCTTACTAGGCAATGAATATAGAACCCAGACTGTGACTAAGGTACAGCTATTATACATTCTTTCTAAAACCAAGTATTATAACTAACGTGATCCCATTATTCTTTTTCTTAATTTTATTTACTTATTTTGGGATAGAGAGAGCATGTATGAGCGGAGAAGGGGCATAAAGAGAGGGAGAGAGAGAATCCCGAGGAGGCTCCACACCATCAGTACAGAGCCTGATACAGGGTTCAAACCCATGAACCATTATATCATGACCTAATCCGAAATCAAGAGTTGGACTGAGAGCCCCAATTATCTCATTAATCTTAATTCTATTTTGAGATGGCTGGGAGAACTGTGGATAATCCTCCTTTTACATGTTGGAAAAGAGGAAGTGATTAACTAAAGTCATATAATCAGTGACTCATTTTACACTGTGACTGATGCTATATTCTACAAATGCATTATTCTCTTTGCCTCCCAAATGTTTTGCTCACAGACTCAAATGACATTTGAGAAAATCAGTTTGCATAATTTTTCAAATGTTCAACTAGACTTTCAGCATAAACAAGGGTAAATAGAGATATCATTGCATATTCCTCCACAATATTGTAAGGCTTGTTCAGATAAAAATTTGCCAACATATCGTTAGGTTTTCCACTGTTCACTGAATTCCTCTCTAATATTATATGGTGTTCTTACAAATTTCCATCAATTCTATGATTTATACTTTATATATACTATTCACCAAGATGTTTTGATCAATAAAATAATGCCATATTATTGAATCAAGTGATTGAACACTTTGCCTGTGACTCAATATTCATTTTATCGGAGTAGAATACAAATCAGCATAATTACTCACAGTTCCCTTTTACTATGCTTATACAGGGAATTCCACAGGCCATGAGCCACAACTTTCGTTTTCATGTCCACACCAATATTAGATTAGCACACACATGATACACACATACACACACACACACACACACACACATACACAAGATATAAACACATACACATGAACCGTCACAACCAAAACAGGAAGAATATAAACAAACAATAACCCAGCCCTCCTGAACCCTTCAGTGATAGTCACCAGGGTAAATTTACAGAGGAAAATGACTACCTGAGTGGAGTCACTGCAGCCCAGGCCAACCCTAGTAGTCAGCCCTACCCAGGGCTTTTATTCCTGAGGCCATCCTTGGCCTAAAAAATGCAACTTCAGCCCCACCTACAAACACCACACACACACACACACACACACACACACACACGCTCAAACTCAGGAGCACACCAACCATCCTGTGTGTATGCTGCAGTTTAGCAAATTAGATTGTGTCTCTCTGAGAACCCTGGTCTGGACTTTTCCCCTAAACTGGGGGAATTACAACAGAATACAGTACACATGGGTAAGTTGACAGCTTATTTATGGCGGACAATATTTCATCTCTGGGAAGGGGGTGAGACTAGAGGCCATATCTGTTGCCTGGGGGTTTCAGTGATTCTGGATTGATAAAAAGCCAGAAAGAGTAAGAATGAGAGAGTTTATTACTCTCATCTCTTTTCCCTCAATCCAATGTCTGTCCACACTACTGTTCTAGGGTAATATTTCTTTTCTTTTCTTTTTCTTTCTTTTTTTCTTTTCTTTTCTTTTCTTTTTTTCTTTTCTTACCTTCTTTCTTTCAACTCTTTGGGAGTTCTTATTCTTTTAATACTTCCAAGGAAAACATGGACATTTTCCCTTGAAAAGTGTCCATTAACAGGTAGACACCATTCTGATTCATCTTCAGAAAGAATGTTTTGTGATCACATGCAACCATATCAAAGGCCCAAACTTCACCATAGTCAAGGAGTTGAGGACGCCATCATCCAAGAATTACTGCATTATCTGTTTTACCTGTTGTGTTCAGCAGAAAGAAGGGAGGGCCTATAGGAAGAGAGGACTGCAGAGCTTGCCAAACCTCTGGGAGTAGAGCACAGCAAACAGGGGGAGGCAACTGGTTTCTGTACACTCTTTACAGAGGAAAGGTGCATTTTAAAAGTGCATCATGACACCTCATTCTTTAATCCAACAAATAAGTGGGACTCTCTTTTTTCGATATTATATCATTGGTTTCACCAGCAAGGTATTCTGAACTCATGATGGATGGGATATACCATATACATGTGCCATTCCATCACATGGACATATCTTGGTTTACCAAGAAACTTCTTTCATGATGAGCTACTTTCAGTAGTACTCTAAGTCACTGTGCGAAATGTATTTGGGATGGACCTCTTGTGCACTTTACAGTGTTGTTGCTTTTTATTTATTTATTTATTATTCTTTAAGATGAATTTTCCTAGGGGACCTCACTGGAAAAAAAGCCTGTGGTTGTTTTCAAAGTACCTGGCTTAGATGCTACTTTACAGGTGACCTGGGCCTACTTTCCTCCTTCTTCTATTGTCTAATAATTTCATAGGACCAACCAGTAATAATTTGCATCCCCTTTTGTCTTAGATCCCTTGTCCTGTCTCATCTTGTAGTACATAAGTAGTTAGATTGCATTTCTTCACATTTTTTCAATTGGATATACTACACTTAATATAAAAATAAGTTTTTAGTATATGAATACATCTTAAAATCCATCAGTATATTGCTTGTGGTGGTGTCTGCTAAAACAGACTCTATTAAACTCTATTGATATGGCCTGCAAGAACTGATGGTGTCACAAAACAGAATGAAAAAGTGTAAGGTACAAATATTATGTTTCTAGGTAAGAGTGCACTCCAAGAGGACTCTGACCTACAGGACACTGGTAAATGCTCCCATCATGAATTCAAACCACCTATTCAGCCTGGTAATTAATGTCCTTCCTTACCTGGGAGCTTTCACCATTTCTGGGTTTACTATTTCCTACTTCTGCACTATTAACTACTATTTTTGCCCCTCATGCTACATGCCATTTTACTCAACATTCCAAATTATGTCAATGCTTGTATTTCAATAATATATTTATTTTTTATATTCTCTTTAATTCTGAGACTCATTCTGAAACAGGAGATAAAATGTCAAGTCGTTAATTAGATTTACAGAAGATCATTAACCGATACATGAACATTGAGGAGTGAGGCATACACAACCCAGTATCCTTGGTGAGAGCAGAAAAATGAATTATAGAGGAGGTCTGTGGGCTTTTGAGTTTATCTGCTGCACCTCTTCCTTCGTACTTAGTATGAAATACATCAAGAGAGAAGAAAGGGGGTGCAGCCACTCTGGAAAACAGTGTGGAGGTTCCTCAGAAAATTAAAAATAGAATCACACTATGACCCAGCAGTAACAATACTAGGAATTTATACAAAGGATACAGGAGTGCTAATTCATGTACATTCATGAAACATGTATCCTAATGTTTATAGCAACACTTTCAACAATAGCCAAATTATGGAAAAAGCCCAAATGTCCATCAACTGATGAATGGGTAAAGAAGATGTGGTATATATGTACAATAGATACCATTTGTCAAAGAGAAAGAATGAAATCCTGCCATTTGCAACTATGTGGATGGAACTGGAGGGTATTATGTTAAGTGAAATAAGCCATACAGAGAAAGACAGATATATGTTTTCACTCATATGTGGAACTTGAGAAGCTTAAGATCATGGGGGAAGGAAAGGGGAAAACAATAGTTTCAAACAGAGAGGGAAGCAAACCATAAGAGACTCTTAAATATAGAGAACAAACTGAGAGTTGATGGGGGGCGGGGGAGAGGGGGGAAATGGGTGATGGGCATGAAAGAGGGCACTTGTTGGAAGGAGCACTGAGTGTTGTATGTAAGCGATGAATCACAGGAATCTAGCCCAAAGCCAAGGGCACACTGTATACACTGTATGTTAGCTAACTTGACAATAAATTATATTTTAAAAATAACAAATAAATTAATAAATATGCAACCAGGGTTAGAAAAAATTTAAAAAATGAAATGGCACACTAATTCTTATATGCTGAAAATGGTATATACAAATCTAATGGTAACCACAAATCAACAACCAGTAAGAGATAAGCAAAGAATATAGATAAAGGAATTCAAGTATATCACTAAAGATCATGACAGAAGACAGCAAGTTAAGAAGGGAACACAGAGGAACTAGAAATACAATCATAAAACATGTAACAAAATGGAAATATATACCATTCAAAAATTACTTTGTAAATAGATAACCACTTCAAACAAAAGACTTCCGATGACTGAATGGATACAAAAACAAGACCATCTATATGCTGCCCTCAAGAGATTCATTTCAGACCTAAAGACACATGCAGATTAAAAGTGAAGGGATGGAGAAACATTTATCATGCTAATGGATCCCAAAAGAAAGTCGGGGTAGAAATACTAATGTCAGAAAAACTAGACTTTAAAACAAAGACTGTACCAAGAGACAAAGAAGGACACTATATAATTGCAAAGGGGACAATCCAGTAAGAAGATAAAACAATTGTAAATATTAGTGCACCCAAAATGGGAGGAGCAAAATACATCAAAAAGTCAATAGTAAACATAAAAGGAATAATGGATAATAATACAATAATAGTAAGGGGCTTTCACACTCCATTACATCAATGGACAGATCATCTAAACAGAACATCAACAAGGAGAAAATGGCTTTTAATGACACATTGGAATAGATGGACTTAACAGATATATTCAGATATTCCATCATAAAATAATAGATTACACATTTTTTTCAAGTACACATGGAAAATTCTGCAGAATAAATCACATATTAAGTCACAAAATAAAACCTCAATAAAGTCAAAAGATCAAAATCATACCATGAATATTTTCTTACAACAACGCTATCAAACTGGAAGTCAATCACACACACACAAAAATAAAACTCAGGTCAATGAAACCAGGAAATGGTTCTTTGAAAAAAAATATACAAAATTAAGAAACCTTTAGCCATATTTATGAACAAAAATAGAAGTGACTCAAATAAATAAAATCACAAATGAGAAAGGAGAAATACCAACCAACACCACAGAAATGCAAACAATTATAGGAGAATATTATGAAAAACTATGCAAATTGGGCAACCTACAAGAAATGGACAAACTCCTAGAAACATATAAACTCCCAAAACTGAAACAGGAGGAAAGAGAAAACTTGAAAAGACAAATAACCAGCAAGTAAATTGAGTCAGTAATCAAAAAATTCCCAACAAACAAAAGCCCAGGACAAGATGGCTTTACCAAGTTTTTAAAGAAAAGTTAATACCTATACTTTTTTAACTATTCCAAAATGTAGGAAAGGGAAAAAAACTTCCAAATTCATTCTATGAGGCTAGCATTACTCTGATAACAAAACCAGATAAAGACACCACTGAAAATAGAACTATATGCCAATAACCTTGATGAATACAGATGCAAAAATTCGCAATAAAATTCTAGCAAGCCTAATCCAACACTATATTGAAAAAAATCATTCACCACTATCAAGTGGCATTTATTCATGGGTTGCCAAGGCGGTTCAATATTCACCAATGTCATATATCACATCAATAAGAGAGAGAATAAGAACCATTTAAATAGATCCCAAAAAAGCATTTGACAAAGGACAATATCCATTCATGATAAATACCCTCTACAAAGTAGGTTTAGAGAGAACATACAACATAATAAAGGCCATCTATGACAAACTCACAGCGAACATCATGCTCAATGGGGAAAAACTGACAGTTTTCCTCTAAGGTAAGGAACAAGACAGATGTCCATTCTCACCACTTTTATTCAACCCAGGCTGGAAACGCTAGATACAGCGACCAGATAACAAAAACAAAAGACATCCAAATCAGTGAAGAAGAAATAAAACTTTCACTGTTTTCAGATAACATGATAGTATATATAGAACACCCTAAAGACTCCAGAAAAAAAAAACCTGCTAGAACTGGTAAATTCAGTTAAAGTTACAGTACACAAAATCAATATAGAGAAATCAAGTGCATTTTTATACAGCAAAAATGAAGCAGCAGAAAGACAAATTAAGAAAACAATTCCATTTACAATTGCACCAATTGGTCCAATTGCAATTTCCAATTGCAAAACCAATAAGATACCTAGGAATAAACCTAACCAAAGAGTGAAAGACCAGTACTCTAAAAACTATACAACACTGATGAAAGAAATTGAAGACAACACAAGGCAATGGAAAGACGTTACATGCTCATTGATTAAAAGAACAAATACTGTTAAAATGTCTACACTACCCAAAGCAATCCACACATTTAATGCAATTCCTATCAAAATACCAACAGCATTTCCCAAAGAACTTGAACAAACAATTATAAAATTTGTATGGAGCCACAAAACACCCCCAATTACCAAAGCAACATTGAAAAAGAAAAGCAAAGGCGGAGGCAACACAATTCCCGACTTCAAGTTATACTACAAGCCTGTAGTGATCAAAACAGTATGGCATTGACACAAAAATAGACTCATCATGGGGCGCCTGGGTGGCTCAGTCGGTTAAGTGGCCGACTTCAGCTCAGGTCATGATCTCACAGTCCGTGAGTTCAAGCCCCGCGTCGGGCTCTGTGCTGACCACGCAGAGCCTGAAGCCTCTTTCGGGTTCTGCGTCTCCTTCTGTCTGACCCTCCCCCGTTCATGCTCTGTCTCTCTCTGTCTCAAAAATAAATAAATGCTAAAAAAAAAAATAGACTCATCGATCAATGGAACATAATAGGAAACCCAGAAATTAACCCACAACTATATGGTAAATTAATCTTTGGCAAAGCAGGAAAGAATATCCAATGAGAAAAGTGCAGCCTCTTCAACAAATTGTGTTAGGAAAACTGGACAGCAACATGCAAAGGAATAAAACTGGACTACTTACTTACACCATACCAAAAAAAAAAAAATTCAAAATGGATTAAAGAACTAAATGTGAGACTTGAAAGCACAAAAAATGCTAGAAAAGAACACAGACAGTAACTTCTTTGACATTAGTCATTGAACTATTTTCTAGATATGACACGGAGGCAAGGGAAACAAAAGCAAAAATAAAAATAAACTATTGGGACTACATCAAAATAAAAGGCTACTACACAGCAAAGGAAACAATCAACAAAGCTAAAAGTCAACCTACTAAATAGGGGAAGATATTTGCAAAGTACATATCTGATAAGGAAGTAGTTTTCAAAATATATATAGAACTTACAAAACTCAACACCCAAAAAAACCTGAAAACATGAAAAGACATTTCTCCAAAGAAGCTGTCTAGATGGCCAACAGACACATGAAAAGATGCTCATCATCACGTAGCATCAATGAAATGCAAATGAAAACTATAATGATGTATCACCTCACATCTGTCTGAATGTCTAAAATCAACAACACAAGAAACAACAGGTGTTGGCAAGGATGTGGAGAAAGGTGAAGCCTCTTGCACTATTGGTGGAAAATGCAAGTTGCAGAGGGGCGTCTGGGTGGTTCAACTGGTTGAGCATCCAACAAAATTCAGCTCAGGTCATGATCTCGTGGTTCATGAGTTTGAGCACTGCATCGCGCTCTGTGCTGACAGCTCAGAGCCTGGAGCCTGCTTTGGATTCTGTGTCTCCATATCTCCCTGCCCCTCCCCTGCCAATGCTGTCTCTTTCTCTCAAAGTAAATAAACATTAAAAACAAGGAAAGAAAATGCAAGTTGGTATAGCCACCATGAAAAACATTATGGGGTTTTCTCAAAAAGTTAAAAATAGAGCTTCCCTACATTCCAGCAATGCCTACTGGGTATTTATCCAAAGAATACAAAAACACTACTTCAGTCATATACATGAACCCCTATATTTATTGCAGCATTATTTATAATAGCCAAGATATAAAAGCAGCCCAAATGTCCATCAGTTGATGAATGGATAAAAATCATATGCATATACACATACACATATATATAATGAATTATTATTCATCCACAAAAAGGGGATGAAATCTTGCCATTTTCAAGGACATGGATGAAGCTACAGAGTATAATGCTAAGTGAACAAAGTCAGAGAAGACAAATACCACATGATTTCATTCACATGTGGATTTTAAGAAACAAAAAGAATGAGCAAAGGGAAAAAGTAAGAGAAAGTGAGCAAGAGAGAGAGAGATCAAGAAACAGATTATTAGTTAATAGAGAACAAACTGATGGTTACCAGAAAGGACAGGGGTAGGGAGGTGAATTAAATAGGCGATGAGGACTTAGGAGTGCACTTGTGATGAGCACAGAGTGATGTGTGGAACTGTTGAATTACTGTATCATATACCTGAAACTAATACAACACTGTATTTTAACTAACTGGAATAGTATCCATCGATTGATGACTGTATAATAATTGATGATTGTATAATAATATATAAAATTTCAATTCAATCTGATCTTTATCTCCCTCTATCTGCTATCTTTGTGTTAAGTTTATTTTTCTTTTTCTAGTTCTTTATGTGTAAAGTTACAATATTTATTCACGATCTTTACTTTTTTATTAATGTAGTTTCTTACACTATACGTGTGTATATATATGTACATATATACACAATTCTAAACAATAATTTCTGAACCATTTTATGCCATTGATTTATGTGTTTTTATGCCAATACCATACTGTTTTCATTAGTATTATATTTGGAATACAGTTTGAAACCAGGAAGCATGATGTCTCTAGGTTTGTTTATTCTCAAGAACAGTTTGGCCACGTGAGGTCTTTTGTAATTCTTACAAATTTTAGAATTTTTTTCAATTTTTGTAAATATTGTCATTGACATTTTGAAAGTATATGGATTGATGGGGCGCCTGGGTGGCACAGTCGGTTAAGCGTCCGACTTCAGCCAGGTCACGATCTCGCGGTCCGTGAGTTCGAGCCCCGCGTCGGGCTCTGGGCTGATGGCTCAGAGCCTGGAGCCTGTTTCTGATTCTGTGTCTCCCTCTTTCTCTGCCCCTCCCCCGTTCATGCTCTTGTCTCTCTCTGTCCCAAAAATAAATAAACGTTGAAAACATTTTTTTAAAAAAAGAAAGTATATGGACTGAATCTGTAGATCACTTTGGCTACTCTGAACATTTTAATAATATCAAGAACTTCAATATTTTTTTTAATTTTTTAATTTTAATTTGTTTTTCAGAGGCAGAGAGAGACAGAACATGCACGGAGGAGGGGCAGAGAAAGAGAAGGAGACACAGAATCCGAAGCAGGGTCCAGGCTCTGAGCTGTCAGCACAGAGCCCAAGTCAGGGCTCAAATTCGTAAACCATGAGATTATGACATGAGCTGATGTCTGACACTTAACCAACTGAGTCACACAGGTGCCTTAAGTGTTTCAATCACAGAATATCTTCCAATTCACTTGGGTCTTCACTTGCTTTCAGTGAAGAAGTGTTTTTTTTTCTTTCAACAAAGAAGTGTAATTTTCTGTGTACAGATATTTCACCTCCTCGGTTAAGTTTATTTCTAAGTATTTTATAATTTTTTTATGATATTGTAAATAGTATGTCCTCACTTATATGTATAATCTAAAAATTAAAACAAAATAAAACAAAAACTAAGTTCACAAATGCAAAGAACTGATTCGTGCTGGTGGCCAGATGTGGAAATTGTAGGTGTACAAACTGGGTAAAGGAAGTCAGAAAGTACAAACTTCCAGTTATAAAATAAATAAGGTATGGGGATGGGATGTACAGTATGGTAACTATTGAATATTTGAAAGTTGCTAAGAGAGTAGTTCTTAAAACGTTTAATCACAAGAAGAAATCCATAACTATGTATGGTGATGGATATTGACAAGATTTATTGTGATCATTTCACAATGTATGCAAATGTCACGTCATTATGTTGTACACCTGACACTTATGTAATGTTGTATGTCAACCGTACCTCAACAAAAATAAAAAGACTATTTATTCCTCTTCAAGTTTTTCAAAGAGTTTATGAAGAATTAGCATTAATTCTTTATAATTTTGGTTGAATTCACCTGTAAAGCCACCTGGTCTTGTACTTTGTTAGGAAGTTTTTGATTAATGATTCAATCTCCTTACTTGTTATTTGTCTGTTCAGATTTTCTACTTCTTCATAATTCAGATATGGTAAGTTGTATGTTTACAGGTATTTATTCATTTCTTCCAGGTTGTCCAATTTGTTGGTACATAATTTTTCATAGCAGTTTCTTTTGATCCTTTGTATTTCTGTGGTATCAGTTGTAATATCTTCTTTTTCATTTATTGTCTTATTGATTTGAATTAGTTCATTTAAAGTCTAGATAAATTTGCCCATTTGGTTTACCTTTCAAAAACCTATTTGCTTTGCTGATCTTTTTAAAATTTCAATTCAATACAATTTTATCTCCCTCTGTCTGCTATTGTTGGGTTTACTTTATTCTTCTTTTCCTAGTTCCTTAAGGGTAAAGTTCCAATATTTATTCAAGATCCTTCTTTTTTCTTAATGTAGTTTATTTATTGTTTTTATTTATATATGAAATTTATTGTCAAATTGGTTTCCATACAACACCCAGTGCTCATCCCAAAAGGTGCCCTCCTCAATACCCATCACCCACCCTCTCCTCCCTCCCACCCCCCATCAACCCTCAGTTTGCTCTCAGTTCTCAACAGTCTCTTATGCTTTGGCTCTCTCCCACTCTAACCTCTTTTTTTTTTCCTTCCCCTCCCCCATGGGTTCCTGTTAAGTTTCTCAGGATCCACATAAGAGTGAAACCATATGGTATCTGTCTTTCTCTGTATAGCTTATTTAACTTAGCATCACACTCTGCAGTTCCATCCACGTTGCTACAAAAGGCCATATTTCATTTTTTCTCATTGCCACGTAGTATTCCATAGTGTATATAAACCACAATTTCTTTATCCATTCATCAGTTGATGGACATTTAGGCTCTTTCCATAATTTGGCTATTGTTGAGAGTGCTGCTATGAACATTGGGGTACAAGTGCCCCTATGCATCAGTACTCCTGTGTCCCTTGGATAAATTCCTAGCAGTGCTATTGCTGGGTCATAGGGTAGGTCTATTTTTAATTTTCTGAGGAACCTCCACACTGCTTTCCAGAGCGGCTGCACCAATTTGCATTCCCACCAACAGTGCAAGAGGGTTCCCGTTTCTCCACATCCTCTCCAGCATCTATAGTCTCCTGATTTGTTCATTTTGGCCACTCTGACTGGCGTGAGGTGATACCTGAGTGTGGTTTTGATTTGTATTTCCCTGATAAGGAGCGACGCTGAACATCTTTTCATGTGCCTGTTGGCCATCCGGATGTCTTCTTTAGAGAAGTGTCTATTCATGTTTTCTGCCCATTTCTTCACTGGGTTATTTG
>NW_024413863.1:0-1625 GCF_014898765.1 Herpailurus yagouaroundi | reverse complement strand
AAAACTGTAGAGTAGATCAACGAAACCAAGAGTTGGTTTTTTGAAAAAATAAACAAAATTGACAAACTTCTAGCCAGGCTTCTCAAAAAGAAACGGGAGATGACCCAAATAGATAAAATCATGAATGAAAATGGAATAATTACAAACAATCCCTCAGAGATACAAACAATTATCAGGGAATACTATGAAAAATTATATGCCAACAAATTGGACAACCTGGAAGAAATGGACAAATTCCTGAACACCCACACTCTTCCAAAACTCAATCAGGAGGAAATAGAAAGCTTCAACAGACCCATCACCAGCGAAGAAATTGAATCGGTTATCAAAAATGTCCCAACAAATAAGAGTCCAGGACCAGATGGCTTCCCAAGGGAGTTCTACCAGACGTTTAAAGCAGAGATAATACCTATCCTTCTCAAGCTATTCCAAGAAATAGAAAAGGAAGAAAAACTTCCAGACTCATTCTATGAAGCCAGTATTACTTTGATTCCTAAACCAGACAGAGACCCAGTAAAAAAAAAAGAGAACTACAGGCCAATATCCCTGATGAATATAGATGCAAAAATTCTCAATAAGATACTAGCAAATCGATTCAAAAGCATATAAAAAGAGTTATTCACCATGATCAAGTGGGATTCATTCCTGGGATGCAGGGCTGATTCAACATTCGCAAATCAATCAACGTGATACATCACATTAACAAAAAAAAAAAAAAGAGAAAAACCATATGATCCTGTCAATCGATGCAGAAAAGGCTTTTGACAAAATCCAGCACCCTTTCTTAATAAAAACCCTTGAGAAATTCGGGATAGAAGGAACATACTTAAAGATCATAAAGCCATTTATGAAAAGCCCACAGCTAACATCATCCTCAACGGGGAAAAACTGAGAGCTTTTTCCCTGAGATCAGGAACACGACAGGGATGCCCACTCTCACCGCTGTTGTTTTACATAGTGCTGGAAGTTCTAGCATCAGCAATCAGACAATAAAAGGAAATCAACGGCATCCAAATTGGCAAAGATGAAGTCAAGCTTTCCCTTTTTGTAGATGACATGATTTTTTTCATGGAAAATCCGATAGACTCCACCAAAAGTCTGCTAGAACTGATACATGAATTCAGCAAAGTTGCAGGATACAAAATCAATGTACAGAAATCAGTTGCATTCTTATACACTAACAATGAAGCAACAGAAAGACAAATAAAGAAACTGATCCCATTCACAATTGCACCAAGAAGCATAAAATACTTAGGAATAAATGTAACCAAAGATGTAAAGGATCTGTATGCTGAAAACTATAGAAAGCTTATGAAGGTAATTGAAGAAGATTTAAAGAAATGGAAAGACATTCCCTGCTCATGGATTGGAAGAATAAATATTGTCACAATGTCAATACTACCCAAAGCTATCTACACATTCAATGCAATCCCAATCAAAATTGCACCAGCATTCTTCTTGAAACTAGAACAAGCAATCCTCAAATTCATATGGAACCACAAAAGGCCCCGAATAGCCAAAGTAATTTTGAAGAAGAAGACCAAAGCAGGAGGCATCACAATCCCAGGCTTTAGCCTCTACTACAAAGCTGTCATCATCAAGACAGCATGGTATTGGCACAAAAA
>NW_024413862.1:0-1963 GCF_014898765.1 Herpailurus yagouaroundi | reverse complement strand
TCAGGACGCCTTGGACACTGTATCGACTTTGCAAAGGCTCAAGTTCAATTTTAGCATTCAAATGTCACTTTTGACTATATGTACACTGTTCAAATAAATGTGGTTAACTTTCAAATGTCCTTAATTCATTTTAGTAGTTTGGATGTATTTTTCTTTCTTCAAAAAATAGTGCAATGACTGGTAGTGATTTATATAGAGTGGATTCATGGCAAAGGGAAACAAACATTTTTGTGTGTGTGTGAGCATTTATCAAAACGTAGACACTGTGTTAGTCCGCTTACTTGCTATTAGAAAAAAAAAAAAAAACAGGAAACCTCTCAGTTTTTCCCCATTGAGGATGTTAGCTGTGGGCTTTTCATAAATGGCTTTTATGATGTTTAAGTATGTTCCTTCTCTCCCGACTTTCTCCAGGGTTTTTTTTTTTTTTTTAAGAAAGGATGCTGAATCTTGTTAAATGCTTTTTATGCATCGATTCACAGGATCACATGGTTCTTTTCTTTTCTTGTATTAATGTGAGGTATCACATTGATTGATTTGCATATGTTGAACCAGCCCTGCAGCCCAGGAATGAATCCCACTTGATCACGGTGAATAATTCTTTTTATATGCTGTTGATTTTGATTTGCTAGTAGCTTACTGAGAATTTTTGCATCCATATTCATCAGGGATATTGGCCTGTAGTTCTCTTTTTTTTTGCTGGGTATATGTCTGGTTTAGGAATCAAAGTAATGCTGGCGTCAAAGGTTGACTCTAGAAGTTTTCCTTCCCCTTCTGTTGTTGGAACAGCTTTAGAAAGATAGGTATTATCTCTCCTAAAATGTCTGGTAGAATTCTCCAGGGAAACCATGTGGTACAGGACTCTTATTTGTTGGGAGATTTTTGATAACTGATCAAATTTTTTATTTCTTCCTGTTTGACTTTTGGAAGTGTGTGGGTGCTTAGGAATTTGCCCATTTCTTCCAGGTTGTCCAATTTGTTGGCATATAATTTTTCATGGTATTCCTTGAGAATTGCTTGTATTTCTGAGGGATTGAGATCAGGAACACGACAGAGATGTCCACTCTCACCGCTGTGTTTACCATGGTGTTGGAAGTTCTAGCATCAGCAGTCAGACAACAAAGGATATCAAAGGCATCAAAATTGGCAGAGATGAAGTGAAGCTTTCACTTTTTGCAGATGACATGATATTATACATGGCCACACCTAGATCAGAGCTTCAGGTCCTTAAGAAGAAGGTTTTCTTACCATCAATGCCACCTTCTGCAACATGGTAATTGTTGATCCCAAACCCCAGAGAATGCAGTCCAACTTAGGAAGAATTTCAGATAATCAAGATACTTCTTAACAGGAAGAAAGAACTTCAGAACAATTGCTTCAGATATTCCATTTTGTATTTTTGTTCATAAACATAGACTAGGCAGAAAATAAATAAATGAAATAAACATAGATAGACCACTGTTTTAAAAACATGCCAGAAATTATGCAACCTTACATCCACATTCACAAATGATTACAAATGCACTCTGGGTTGTTGTTCATGGACTATGTGCACAGCACTTTGGCAAATGATCGCTCCCTCTGGAACATGCATCTTCAGGGCTCATCACTCGCAACGTCTCTGAAACTCCCTCAGCAGTGTCGTCTTCAAAGTTAAAGGCAACAATGGAAACAAGTCTCTAATGTGTAGCTTCTTTTTGCTTCCAAACACTAGCATGCTTTTGTCACTCACCCTATTTACCAGATTGAGACTGTCAAAAATGTAATTCATTCTCAAAAGGCCAAGTTGTGGTCTCTAAGTGTACTCAGAAATTTAGCCCCAGCCACGCCACAAGCTTGCCGGCAAAGTCACCCACACAGATGTAAAGATCATGTCCATTCACTGCTGTGCTCTTGACAGCCTGTCCTCTCCTCGGACGCAAGGATGTGGACACTCCTTGGCACAGATTTTTAGCTGGTCAAGTCT
>NW_024413861.1:0-1215 GCF_014898765.1 Herpailurus yagouaroundi | reverse complement strand
AGGTGAGAACCTTCTTGATCTGGCCGGGGTAGCATTGGACTGAGGGGCAACGGACTGTTTCTTTCTTGGCCCCGATGAACCCACGGCTGAAATGAGGTGGAGGGCTGAACGATAACTTTCATCGTTGAAATACTTTTCAACTGGGGCTGAATACTCCTTGGTTACTTCCCTGGTAGCGCCCATAGGCCAAAAGACAAGCATATTCGGGGCTACTGGGACACAGGTAATGCAACAGCCCTTCTGTAAGCTCAACAAGGTGCATTTGGGGGGTCACAAAGTTCGGCATGAGTTCCTCTACTTACTTTACTGCCAGATTCCTCTCCTGGGCCGCGATCTACTCTCTAAACTTGGGGCAGAGATACATTTTGAACCCACTGGAAACACTAGCCTCCAATTAAACCCAGGGCAGAAGGAAACCCTGGTCTTGGCGATACCCCTGCCAACGGAAGAAGAATGGAGACTGTTCTGTGCCCAGGTCTTACCTTCTTGTCCCTAAGAATTCAGGCATACATTCCTCTCCATATGGGCTGATGATAACCCGCCTGAAATAGCTTGGAATCGGGTCCCAATCATTGTCGACCTGATCCCTGCAGCTCAACCTCACACACCAAGGCAGTACCCCCTTCCACTAGAGGCTAGAATGGGCATACAAGAGCACCTGACCAAGCTCAGAGAAATTGGTATTCTAACTGAGTGCCAATCAGTTTGGAATACCTCACCCTTGCCAGGCAAGAAGCCAGGAGGAGGACACCGACCAGTACAGGATTTGAGGGCCATTAGCAAAGTGACTGTTTCCTTACACCCAGTCATTCCAAACCCTCAGTATACTCTCCTCAGCTGAATTCCGTGGTCAGCCAGAAGGGTTGCGTGCTTCGATCTAAAGGTTGCTTTCTTCTGCCTCTGCCTGGCTCCTCAAAGGCAATCATTGTTTGCCTTTGAATGGACTGAGCCCGTTACAAAGCGCCAGATGCAGCTGACCTGGACACTACTTTCCCAAGGTTCCAACACTCGCCCATTCTTCTGGGGGGAAACCCTAGGTGGAGATCTCGCTGACTTTCCATAAGAAACCGCAGAGTATGTCCTTCTGCAATATGTAGAACACCTCCTTTCCAGTGACACCCAGGAAGACTGTATGAAAGGTACACAGCCCCTTCTACAGCTCTGATCCTACTTGGGGTACCAGGCCTCTTGGAAAAAGTCACAGATTCGTCAGCA
>NW_024413860.1:0-1040 GCF_014898765.1 Herpailurus yagouaroundi | reverse complement strand
TGTAATACTAGTGAGGTGTGCCAAATTTTACATGTTCATGGTACAGAAAATATTGTTTTACCGTCTTTATGGTAGCAGCACCAATAAGACTTTGGAATCAACGAGAGAATCCAGAACCTACAGGGTACATTCTCCATGCACTATTCTGGCTTTCAAATAAATGAACAAATGGAATTAAAAAAATAGATTGCACTGGTAATAATGTTTATTGCAATGGTGCAATAACTTTTTATGGACTCTAGCCATAATAAGAGTGCACGAGAATAGGTGTTGGAAATGACACACTTTATTTGACATGACCAAACTCACTAGAAACATATACTTTCAAAAACTTTTTAGTATTCATGTTCAGACATTCTACAAGGCCTAATAACGTATTACTCCACATTTAGAACAGCAAAGTCGACATGGTGAACTTTGCCTGTGTTACAATGGCTATCACATAATATTATTTGATATCCTAGAATTTTAAACAACTATACAGCTGCACAGCTCATGCTAGGTATTTAAACCTTGACATATTTTAGCTTCCTCTTTTTCATTATTTAATAGTTTTATTTTAAATTAGCGTTTGCTACAATGGCATAACTACTGACTTGGGTAATGGACATCCAAGCTTCCAACTTATCTCTTTTGGTATCAGTGATGAAAATGAATCTCTAGGTCATTGCCTTTTCAATTAACCATGGCTATGTTTTAGTTCTTTTATCACTTCAATAAAAACTTCTCTGTTGTCTTCTATACCTTTTTTGAAGCCCAGTGATTAATCTTATGACTACAATTCTACATTCTTGTTATACTGCTGTTATCTATTTTGATCAATTCTTTAACGGTCAATTCTTCCTGGAATTTCGTCTGAGGGGAATTCTTCCGTTTCATCATTTTGCATAGTTTTCTATCCCTTATTTGTTTTAACGTTGTTGTTATTGTTGTTGTTGTTTTGCTTTGTTTTGTTTTGCTTTGTTTTGTTTTATGTGCTCTGCACCTGAGACGACTGCTACATTAAAGTGGGCTCATACCCTCTCCATGGCCTGGCCCTT
>NW_024413859.1:0-6858 GCF_014898765.1 Herpailurus yagouaroundi | reverse complement strand
AAACCATAAGTCAATGATGAAATTGAAGATGACTCAAACAAATGGAAGGATATCCCAGGATCATGCACTGGAAGAATTAATATCATCACAATGTCCATATTACTCATAACTATCCACAGTTTCAATGCAATCCCTATCAAGATACCAAAGGCACTTTTCACAAAACTGAAACAACTAATACTAAAATTTGTATGGGACCACAAAAGACCCTGAATAGTGAAAATAATCTTGAAAGACAAAAACATAGCTGGAGGTATCAAAATCCCAGATTTCAGGATGTACTACAAAGCTTCAAGTAAACCAATTAGTATGGGTAGTGACACAAAAACGGACACATAGGTCGATGGGAAAGAATAGAAAGTCCAGAAATAAACCCATGCTTATGTGGTAAATTAACCTATAACAAAAGAGGCAAGAATAAACAATGGGGTAAAGACAGTCTCTTCAACAAATGGTATTGGGAAACCAGGAAGTCTACATGCAGGTAGCTAGGACCTAACCCTAACGCTGGCCTGGGCTCTGGCCCTAAAGGCACCTAGCATGGACGTCTAAAAGACATAACAGATGGGGGCCAATTACCATTGGGGAAAATCCTGAGTGGAAGTCAAACTCTCTCCATGACATTTCCACGGCCGTGATGGAGTTGGAGGAGGAGATACTGAGACAGTTTCAGATTGGCCCACCCATACGTTTGGCTCCGCCCTTCCCACGCTAGCCCTGACCCATAAGGGCACATGGGCCCTCATTTCAGTCCTGCAGGGCAATCACATCACTGTGGGTGGTTGGACCAAAGGCACTTCCAGGGAACCAACCCTACCCCTACTCACTGCTCTGCCTCTAAGCGGGATCACCTTCTAAGGCTGAGGAAAGAAGCAGTGGGACATGGATTCCTCCTTTTTCTACCCTGTGTTCTCTTCGGGACCTCAGGAGATTGAATACTGCCCACACTCACTGGGGACGATAGTGCTTTACTGAGTCCAACAAATCAAACGCTAATCTCACCCAGAAACACTCTACAAATATCCCGAGAAAAAATGTTTAGTCTTGGGCACCCCACGGCCAACTCACGTAGACACGTAACAATAACCATCACAAGGTCATTCTTGTTTTGTTTCCCTTCCCTCATTCACCTCCTATTGCTAACTTTCAAGTTCTGAAGTCGTTGCTTTTTATATTCTGACCAGTGTACAGCGTTAAGAGAAATTCGAGGAAAGTTGTCTAGTGCAGGGACTAGTGTTTCAGTTGATATGAAAATGTTTTCTGTAAGGAAAGGAAAAAGATCTTAGCTAGGGCACCAACATACTCCATGTTACTTTATCAGGGGTGGCCCTTAGCTTTCCAAACCCTTAACACGCTCATGGGAAGGCAGTGTAACATGGGTGAGAGCATGCATGTTGGCATAGGAGCAGAGTTGGTGCCCATCCCGACCACCCCACTCGTGTTTGTGTTATCTTGGACCAATTACTTAACATATCTGAAACTCAGTTGCCTAATTTATAAAATGGAAATAATAACAAAGGGTCAAAAAGATTAAATGACACTATCGGAAAGGTGCTTAATCCAACACCTGACAACAGGGAACAAGTGATCCACAGATGATAGCCATCATTAGCCTCATTTGAACAGCTAAGACAGGCTAATATTCTGTCTGGGGTCAGATACCTATGGGGGAATCTCAGGTCTTCTGACAGTGGTTCTTTAATTTGGAGGGAGCCCAGGGCCAGGATGGCTGAAAGAGTACAAGGAGGTAGACCAGTAAGCCAGTCCTCTATCCACCTCTTATTGGATACTCCAGTTGTATATTCATCTCTTTCCTTCCAATGAAAAAAAAAATGAAAATCTCTCCCTCTACATAAATAATACACAGACCCTTGCATGTAATATTAAGTGTTAGGCTCTGTAAAACTGGCACATGCATCATCTCATTTAATCTCACAATGGCCCTGCATATGGCAGTCCTTATTCCAATTTCCAGGTGAGGAAATTGAGACCTAGGAAAGTCAAGTGCCTTCCCCATAACTTATCCATCCTTTGTGAGCCAGGCAGGGGCCGTGGGGCCGAGCATGCATTGTTTTTGGCACACGTTACACATTATTCACTGACAGCCTGGCATAGTGCCGGCAGCAGGCTGTTGTCGTAGTTCTTTTTGAGGAGGACCTCTAGAGCAGTTTTCCCTAAGAGGGTGAGTTACTTATCTTCCTTCACTAGTTGCTTTCACACAGATGACCGGAAAAGACTCACCATCCATCTTTGCTTAGTGTGCCCACTTCTGTCGAGGCCCAACTTCTTTCTTCACTTGTGTCCATGGGTGGGGAGGCTTCCTTCTGGGGCGCAAGAGTCAGAGTGTAGGTAGGGGCTTCACCTAGGTCACCTGAGGCAGCCACTCTGGCTGTTTTGTCGGCCAGGTGATTTCCTTGATTTATGGGGTCATCTCATTTCTGAGGCCCCTCACAGTGTAGGATAGCTACTTTGTCTGGAAGCCATATGGTCTCAAGACGCTTTAATATTTCTTCATCAGTTTTAAATAGTTTTCTCTGAAGAGGTAAGGAGGCCTTTTTCTTTATAGATGGCCCCATGTACATGAACAGCAGCGAACCCATACGGGGAATCGATGTAGATGTTAACTCATTTACCTTTGCTAAGGATGATGGCTCAGGTTAAGGCATACTGAGTCCAGCCCATTGTGCCGACCATCCTTCCGACAAGGCCTTGGCTTCCCGACTTCCGTGGTTGTGATGACCACATACCCTGCTCTTTGGCTGCACTCCTCTAAATAGCTGCTCCCATCGCTGAACAGGGAGATCCCTGGGCTTGTTATACCCTGGTCTTTGAGGTCTGGGAAGCTGGTGTAGACTTCATCCACTTCTCCAGAACAGTCATGGTCAGGTTCTCCCTCCTCTGTGGGAAGGAATGTGGCCAGGTTTAGTGTTCTTACACTGTTTCGAGAGCGAGACTTTGGTTCTCATAGAGAAGTCCTTGGGATTGTGTCATCTGAGAAATGGAGAGGAAATGATATCCTTGGGTGCTTGTGAGCCACACGACCGTGTGTGGGACCTTAACATTAAATGTTTGGCCCAGTGTGAGTTGTCTGCAACCTTGATGAGGAGAACTGTGGCTCTGAGCTCTGAGGCACAGGGGCCATCCTGCAGCCACAGGATCAACTTTTTTTTTTTTGAGTGTTAGAACACTGGCCATTGCCGAGGCACCATGCTCTGAGTGAGCACTCCTTTTCGTGTGTGAAGAAGTTAAAGGGTCTGTCTATGTCAGGCAAACCAAGGGCTGGGGCTTGTCCCAGAGCCTACTTTATTTCTGTGAAAGCGGCCCTCACCTCCTCAGTCCATGCGAGGAGCTCCCAGTTTGGTCCTCCCAACAGTTCATAAAGGGACCTGTCTATGGCTGAGCATCTGAGGACTCCCAATGCGACAGAATCCTCTGGCCCCTAAACTATCACACAAGCCTCGTTTTGTTTGGGGATGTGGCAGTGTGGTGCCATACTTTCTTGCTTTCCATTCCCTGTTCTCTTTCTCCTTTTGTGAGGAGGGAGCCTAAGTATTGGACCTGCTGCTTACGAATCTGTGTCTTTTTCCAAGAGGTCTGGTACCCCAAGTAGTCTCAGAGCTGTAAGAGGGCCTGTGTACCTTTCATACAGTCTTCCTGAGTGTCACTGGAAAGGAGGTCCTCTACATATTGCAGAAGGACATACCCTGCGGTTTCTTATGGAAATTCAGCGAGATCTCCACCTAGGGTTTCCCCCCAGAAGAATGGGCAAGTTGTTGAAACCCTGGGAAAGTAGTGTCCAGGTCAGCTACATCTGGCGCTGTGTAACGGGTTCAGTCCATTCAAGGGCAAACAATGATTGCCTTTGCGGAGCCAGGCAGAGGCAGAAGAAAGCAACCTTTAGATCGAAGCACGCAACCCTTCTGGCTGACCACGGAATTTGGCTGAGGAGAGTATACTGAGTGTTCGGAATGACTGGGTGTAAGGAAACAGTCACTTTGCTAATGGCCCTCAAATCCTGTACTGGTTGGTGTCCTCCTCCTGGCTTCTTGCCTGACAAAAGTGAGGTATTCCAAACTGATTGGCACTCAGTTAGAATACTTCTTTCTCTGAGCTTGGTCAGGTGCTCTTGTATGCACATTCTAGCCTCTAGTGGAAGGGGGTACTGCCTTGGTGTCTGAGGTTGAGCTGCAAGGATCAGGTCGACAATGATTGGGACCCGATTCCAAGCTATTTCAGGCGGGTTATCATCAGCCCATCGGGAGGGGAACGTAAGCCTGAATTCTTAGGGGCGACAAGGTAAGGCCTGGGCACAGAACATTCACCATTCTTCTTCCCTTGGCAGGGGTATCGCCAAGACCAGGGTTTCATTCTGCCTTGTGTTTAATTGGAGGCTAGTGTGTCCAGTGGGTTCAAAGGTATCTGGGCCCCAAGTTTGGAGAGTAGATCGTGGCCCAGGAGAGGTATCGGGCAGTAAAGTACGTAGAGGAACTCATGCCGAACCTTGTGACCCCCAAGTGCACCTTGTTGAGCTTGACAGAAGGGCTGTTGCATTGTCTGTGTCCCAGTAGCCCCAATATGGTTGCTGTCTTTTGGCCTATGGGCGCTACCAGGGAAGTAACCAAGGAGTATTCAGCCCCAGTTGAAAAGTATTTCAACTATGAAAGTTATTGTTCAGCCCTCCACCTCATTTCAGCCGTGGGTTCATCGGGGCCAACAAAGAAACAATCCGGTTCCACTCAGTCTAATGCTACCCCGGCCAGATCAAGAAGGTTCTCACCTCGATGTTCCTCCAGATATTGGCTGGGTTTTGTGGTTCCCATCCAATTCGGACATTCTTACAGTTTCCCTTGCCTTTGCAGTATGCACACTGCTACCTTGCGAAGGGGGCTATGGCCTTCCCTCCTTTTTGTGGTTGGGGTTTTTCGATTCTGCTAAAAAACAGCAGCATCTGTTCTTTAGTTCTGCTGTGAGAAAGGTGGCCTTCTTTTTTAGTCTTCATTTCTCTTTCAGCTGCAAATTTCTGTTGGTGAAAACTGTATTGATGACCTCTAATAGCTGAATGATATTCATCTGGCAAAGCCCTCCAACCTCTGGAGTTTTCGTCGGATATCTGGGACAGCCTGTGCCACAAAAGTGGTATTTACAATCTGTTGACTTACTTGTGCCACGGGGTCAAACGCAACCTATACATGGTACGCCTCACAGAATCTTTCATAGTAGTCTGCGGGAGACTCCCCAGGGTGCTGTGTGACTGAAGATATTTTAGTCATGTTCATGGGATTGTTGACTCCAGCTCAGACTCCCTGAAGGAGGGCTTCCTGGTATCCTCAGACGTGGCCCTGTCCTCCTTCTGTGCTGAAATCCCATGTTGGGTGTTCTTCAGGCATGCAGCTTGAGCCCAGACAGTAGGGTCATTGATTCCTGGAGATGTGTGATCTTCTAGGTACTGTCATGTTTCTGTCATCCTTATTTTTAATTCAACAATGTATGGAGTAACTGTTGACAATCTTCCCAAGTCTGTCAGTAGGTCGGGAAGAGGGACTCCATCAAGTCAACCGTTGCTTGTGGCTTTTTGGACTATGGTGGACGGTTGTGTTTCCAATTGAGGAGGTCGGTTGTAGAGAAAGGTAGATAACACATCATGGAATGGCTGGTCTGGACTGGTCCATCCTCATTCTGCTTTCAGGCTCTCTCGTCTCCGTTACATAAATTCGGAGAGTTTAAGGTCTGGGTCTTGGGCGCAACTGGCTGCTGTCCCATATTGGGGTGGGTTATCTGGGTCTGAGAGCGGCGGGGTGATGGGCGGCACTGACTGCAGTGGCAACTGCACTGACTCTGGCTGTGGCTGGAGAGACAGATGCAGGAGGAGTCTCAAGCTCAGGGGACGGGGGGAGGGAGCTTGAAAGTCATGAGGAGGTGGAAAGACAATATCTTCCTCCATATCTCTTTCAAATATTAGAGGAGCAGTGGGTCGCTTCTTTGGCTCCCTGGGTGAGTCTCCAGATAAAGTGGCTAAAACCTTTGCCTGGCTCTGTTTGCTAATGATGAATCACCTTCAAGGCAGTAGATTTGGGGCAATGTCAAGCCAGGAGTCGATGTACAGAAATGGATCAGGGTGGCCTGTGTTCCCAGTGACTATTAGCCAAACCTGCTGCACTATTTGAGCATCTAACGTCCCTTCTGGAGGCCATCCTATATTGAATGTGGGCTATTCTATTTCAAAAATGTCCTTAACTTCTTGGGTGTCGTTGTCACCCCATGGTAACCTGAAAACCCCTTTTAACATTTTTTGATCACCACCTCTAAAATTGTAGGCTTACTCTGTTTTCATCCCATTATTAATTTCTTTCTCATATTTGGTTTCACAAGACGTACAAAGTTAGGATATACCGCCAGATGAGAGGCCTATTCAGATACTCTTCTGGACGCATTCCTGAGGGAAAGTTTAGGTGAGGTTTGACTATAGTGGACTCGGCTTGTGACTTTTGATGGGAATCGGATCCGATACCGCCCTCGATTTTATACTCTCACAATGACACAGGGGAGCCAATTCAGACTCCTTAGACCTTTGGGGTCCTTAAGGGTGCCCGTGCATGAAGCCACAAACTCTAACTCCACTGGCAAACCTGACTTAGCTGCACATCCTCTCTCTCTCTCTGTCTGTCTGTCTCTCTCTCTGTCTCACTCTCTCTCTCTCTCTCTCTCTCTCTCTCTCTCTCTCTCTCTCTCTCTCTCTCACTCTCACAGACACAGACACACACACACACAGGCACACACACAGACACACACACAGACACACACAGACACAGACACAGACACACACACACACACACACACACACACACACACACACACACT
>NW_024413858.1:0-4069 GCF_014898765.1 Herpailurus yagouaroundi | reverse complement strand
GGTGCTGGATTTTGTCAAAAGCCTTTTCTGCATCGATTGACAGGATCGTATGGTTTTTCTCTTTTTTTTGTTAATGTGATGTATCACGTTGATTGATTTGCGAATGTTGAACCAGCCCTGCATCCCAGGAATGAATCCCACTTGATCATGGTGAACAATTCTTTTCATATGCCGTTGAATTCGATATGCTAGTATCTTATTGAGAATTTTGGCATCCGTATTCATCAGGGATATTGGCCTGTAGTTGTCTTTTTTTACTGGGTCTCTGTCTGGTTTAGGAATCAAAGTAATACTGGCTTCATAGAATGAGTCTGGAAGTTTTCCTTCCCTTTCTATTTCTTGGAATAGCTTGAGAAGGATAGGTATTATCTCTGCTTTGAACGTCTGGTAGAACTCCCCTGGGAAGCCATCTGGTCCTGGAATCTTATTTGTTGGGAGATTTTTGATAACCGATTCAAGTTCTTCGCTGGTGATGGGTCTGTTCAAGCTTTCTATTTCCTCCTGATTGAGTTTTGGAAGAGTGTGGGTGTTCAGGAAATTGTCCATTTCTTCCAGGTTGTCCAATTTGTTGCCATATAATTTTTCATAGTATTCCCTGATAATTGTTTGTATCTCTGAGGGATTGGTTGTAATCATTCCATTTTCATTCATGATTTTATCTATTTGGGTCATCTCCCGTTTCTTTTTGAGAAGCCTGGCTAGAGGTTTGTCAATTTTGTTTATTTTTTCAAAAAACCAACTCTTGGTTTCGTTGATCTGCTCTACAGTTTTTTTAGATTCTATATTGTTTATTTCTGCTCTGATCTTTATTATTTCTCTTCTTCTGCTGGGTTTAGGCTGCCTTTGCTGTTCTGCTTCTATTTCCTTTAGGTGTGCTGTTAGATTTTCTATTTGGGATTTTTCTTGTTTCTTGAGATAGGCCTGGATTGCAATGTATTTTCCTCTCAGGACTGCCTTCGCTGCGTCCCAAAGCGTTTGGATTGTTGTATTTTCATTTTCGTTTGTTTCCATATATTTTTAATTTCTTCTCGAATTGCCTGGTTGACCCACTCATTCGTTAGTAGAGTGTCCTTTAACCTCCATGCTTTTGGAGGTTTTCCAGACTTTTTTCTGTGGTTGATATCAAGCTTCCTAGCATTGTGGTCTGAAAGTATGCATGGTATGATTTCAATTCTTGTAAACTTATGAAGGGCTGTTTTGTGACCCAGTATGTGATCTATCTTGGAGAATGTTCCATGTGCACTCGAGAAGAAAGTATATTCTGTTGCTTTGGGATGCAGAGTCTAAATATATCTGTCAAGTCCATCTGTTCCAATGTCTCATTCAGGGCCCTTCTTTCTTTCTTTTTTTTTTTTTTTAATTTTTTTTTCAACGTTTATTTATTTTTGGGACAGAGAGAGACAGAGCATGAACGGGAGAGGGGCAGAGAGAGAGGGAGACACAGAATCGGAAACAGGCTCCAGGCTCTGAGCCATCAGCCCAGAGCAGGGCCCTTGTTTCTTTATTGACCGTGTGTCTAGATGATTTATCCATTTCTGTAAGTGGGGTGTTAAAGTCCCCTGCAATTACCACATTCTTCTCAATAAGGTTGCTTATGTTTATGAGTAATTGTTTTATATATTTGGGCGCTCCGCTATTCGGCGCATAGACATTTGTAATTGTTAGCTCTTCCTGATGGATAGACCCTGTCACTATTATATAATGTCCTTCTTCATCTCTTGTTACAGCCTTTAATTGAAAGTCTAGTTTGTCTGATATAAGTATGGCTACTCCAGCTTTCTTTTGGCTTCCAGTAGCATGATAAATAGTTCTCCATCCCCTCACTCTCAATCGAAAGGTGTCCTCAGGTCTAAAATGAGTCTCTTGTAGACAGCAAATAGATGGGTCTTGTTTTTTTATCCATTCTGATACCCTATGTCTTTTGGTTGGCGCATTTAATCCATTTACATTCAGTGTTATTATAGAAAGATATGGGTTTAGAGTCATTGTGATGTCTGTATGTTTTATGCTTGTAGTGATGTCTCTGGTACTTTGTCTCACAGGGTCCCCCTTAGGATCTCTTGTAGGGCTGGTTTAGTGGTGACAAATTCCTTCAGTTTTTGTTTGTTTGGGGAAGACCTTTATCTCTCCTTCTATTCTAAATGACAGACTTGCTGGAGAAAGGATTCTCGGCTGCATACATTTTCTGTCGAGCACACTGAAAATCTCATGCCAATTCTTTCTGGCCTGCCAAGTTTCAAAAGAGAGATCAGTCACGAGGCTTATAGGTCTCCCTTAATATGTGAGGGCACGTTTACCCCTTGCTGCTTTCAGAATTTTCTCTTCATCCTTGTATTTTGCCAGTTTCACTATGATATGTCGTGCAGAAGATCGATTCAAGTTACGTCTGAAGGGAGTTCTCTGTGCCTCTTGGATTTCAATGCCTTTTTCCTTCCCCACTTCAGGGAAGTTCTCAGCTATTATTTCCTCAAGTACCCCTTCAGCACCTTTCCCTCTTTCTTCCTCCTCTGGGATACCAAGTATGCGTATATTATTTCTTTTTAGTGTATCACTTAATTCTGTAATTTCCCCCTCGTACTCTTGGATTTTTTTTATCTCTTTTTCTCAGCTTCCTCTTTTTCCATAACTTTATCTTCTAGTTCACCTATTCTCTCCTCTGCCTCTTCAATCCGAGCTGTGGTGGTTTCCATTTTGTTATGCATTTCGTTTAAAGCGTTTGTCAGCTCCTCGTGACTGTTCCTTAGTCCCTTGATCTCTGTAGCAAGAGATTCTCTGCTGTCAGCTATACTGTTTTCAAGCCCAGCGATTAATTTTATGACTATTATTCTAAATTCACTTTCTGTTATATTATTTAAATCCTTTTTGATCAGCTCATTAGCTGTTGTTATTTCCTGGAGATTCTTCTGAGGGGAATTCTTCCGCTTGGTCATTTTGGATAGTCCCTGGCGTGGTGAGGACCGGCAGGGAACTTCCCCTGTGCTGTGGTGTATAACTGGAGTTGGTGGGCGGAGCCGCAGTCAGACCTGGTGTGTGCCCCCAGCCCACCACTGGGGCCACAGTCATAATGGTGCGTGCCTTCTCTTCCCCTCTCCTAGGGGCGGGATTCACTGTGGGGTGGGGTGGCCAGTCTGGGCTACTTGCACACTGCCAGGCTTGTGATGCTGGGGATCTGGCGTCTTAGCTGGGGTGGGTAGGCAAGGTGTACAGGGGCAGGAGGGGCAGGTTTAGCTTGCTTCTCCTTAGGTGACCCACTTCAGGAGGGGCCCTGTGGCAGCAGGAGGGAGTCAGATCCGCTGCTGGAGGTTTAGCTCAGCAGAAGCGCAGAGTTGGGTGTTTGAGCTGAGGGAGCAAGTTCCCTGGCAGGAACTGGTTCTCTTTGGGATTTTGGCTGGGGGATGGGCGGGGGAGATGGCGCTGGCGAGCGCCTTTGTTCCCCACCAAACTGAGCTCTGTCGTCCGGCGGCTCAGCAGCTCTCCTTCCCTTTGTCCTCCAGCCTTCCCGCTTTCTGAGCAGAGCTGTTAACTTATGACCTCCCAGACGCTAAGTCGTGCTTGCTGTGGGAACACAGTCCATCAGGCCCCTCCGCTTTTTGCAAGCCAGACTCGGGGGCTCTGCTTGGCCTGCGAGCCGCCCCTCCGCCCCGGCTCCCTCCCGCCAGTCCTTGGAACATGCACCGCCTCGCCGCCCTTCCTACCCTCTTGCGTGGACCCCTCGTCTGCGCTTGGCTCCGGCGGCTCCGTTCTGCTAATCCTCTGGTGGTTTTCTGGGTTATTTAGGCAGGTGTAGGTGGAATCTAAGTGATCAGCAGGACGCGCGGTGAGCCCAGCGTCCTCCTACGCCACCATCTTCCCTCTCTCAGTAAATGAAATTAAAGGTATCATCATTTGCAACGATGAAGTCAAACTTCCACTTTTTGCAGATGGCATGACACTATACATGAAAAATCTGACAGACTCCATGAAAAGACCTCTAGCACTGATACATGAATTTAGCAATGTTGCAGGGTACAAAATCAATGTACAGAAATTGGTTCCGTTTTATACACCAATAATGAAGCAACAGAAAGAG
>NW_024413857.1:0-5216 GCF_014898765.1 Herpailurus yagouaroundi | reverse complement strand
ATACTGCCACAAACATGAGAGTGAAGATATCTCCTCAAGATTCTGATTTCATATCTTGGATATATGCACAGAAGTGGAATTTCTGGATATTATGGTGGTTCTATTTCACTTTTTGAGGAATCTCCATACATTTTGAATTGCATTTCCATAATGATTAACAATGTTGAGCACGCTTCCATGTTCCTATTGGTCATTTGTTATGTCTTCTTTGGAAAATGTCTATTCAGATCCATTGCCTAGTTTTTAATCAGTTTTGTTTTGTTTTGTTTTTCCTATTGGTTGTATAAGTTCCTCATACATTTTGTATATTAACCCCTTGTGAGGTATAAGACTTGCAAATATTTTCCCCCATTCCATAGGTTGCCTTTTCGTTTGGTCAGATGCAGTCTGGATCTAGAACTTGAGATCCTGTACATCAAGGATGGGATGAGATCTTAACTGGCTTAAGACGTTCTGTGTCCTCCCTCCAAAAGTCCTGAACTATCTTTTTACAAATCTGAAAAACTCACTGGAGAGACAGGCCAAATGGAGAAGAAGAAGGGGCCAGAAGAGCCTGGTCTTCTAGCTATCCCTGCCAAGGCACCACTCAGATGAGTAAAGTCACCCTAAACTCGCTGAAAGCCCATCTATTCACTGAATACCAGCGAGGGACCTCAGTCCATGCCACATGCAACAGAAGTATTGTTCAGTCAAGTCCTGCCAAAATTCATACGTGCTAGATTCAGACATGTGTATGGCAAGATATAGCTCTGTGTGTAGACAGATACAGGCCTGTGTGTGATCAGATCAAATAAGTATATATACACGTATGCATTCATATGTGTAGTCAGATACTGATCCATGTGCTGTCAGATACAGGCCTCTGTGTGTTCACATACAGACACACATATGAAGCTGGATACGACCTACATATCATTGAATATGTACCTACATGAGGTCAGATACAGATCTCTGTGGTTGAATATATACTTGTGTATTGTCAAATGTACGTCTATCAACATTGCATACAAACAAACACCAATGCCTTTGAGGACTGTGCTATAATTCATGCCAGCAAAAGACACTAAGCCCTTTCCAGTCAGCTCTTTGAAAATGCGAATCAAAGGTAAATAGACAAGCCACTTTTTAAATAAGAAAACCAAAAGGCAAGATTCCTGTATGCTCTATGGAGATGATTACAAATTGTTATTGAGACATTGATCAAGCCTTCATAATACATGTCTCATTCTGGGTGGGAAAACAAGATATTAAAGCATCCATTTTCCTCATAATCAATGTGGAGGGTCATGAAATTTTAAATATATCATTATGGGAAGCTTTCAGACTTAAAAAAAATAATCCTAAAGTGTATCATGACAAATAAATATCTAGAAATTGCAAGAAACTTGAAAAGGGTGAGTATTTAAGAGCAATTATCCCCATGAGGTATAAAACACATGAAAATCCTTGACTACTGACAAGGATGTTGGTGGTAGGCAATGACACCAGAGAAAAAGGGGGAGGAGGTGGAGGACACAACAGCAGAGGAGGGGAAATGGCCCCAAATCAAACCTACTATTTGTATAAAGTTTGACATATTACATACAGAAATTGAAATTATTACTGAAATTAATACTAACATTGGCAGATTACATATCCTGTTTGAGGAAAACAAGATTAGATATGTCTCATCACAAATAGAAACAAATGGTGGATAATTTTAAAAGAAAGATTTTCTGAGCCCTTGGGTGGGTCAGTTGGTTGAGTGTTCAACTCTTGATCTTAGCTCAGGTCTTGACCTCAGGGTCTTGAGTTTAAGCCCTGCATTGAGCTCCACACTGGGGGTGGAGCCTACTTTAAAAAAAAGGTAGTAATCTTGAAAAAAACTTTTTCCAGAGCTATTTTTTAAAAAGATGTTAAAATGTATAAATTCACTGAAAAAGATGTATATGAAATTTTCCAAGAGTGATGGGATAGAAGAAATCAAAAAGTAAAAGAATAATACAATATAATGTCTTTAGCAAACACACATAATGCTACCAAAGCAACATATTTGTAGAAAATATCAAAGAAGACTAAATATCTATAGCAAATATATATATTTAATGAAGAAAAGACTCAAAATCCTTACTCCAATAGATCAAGACTTCAAGAATGTAAGTAATAGACAAAGTTCATGGAGTGAATTCTATGTCCCTCACACTACACAAATACAGACTACATAGACAATTAAGTCACTGTTCCTGACTTAAGAGAACTTACAGACCAATGAACACATACAACCAAGATTTTATCTCCTCACTTGAAATAACAATACACGTTGGAGATAACATAAAATATGTCTAAATCCATTTGGGCTGCTGTAACACAATACCACAACCTGAGTGGCTTCAACCACAGTCATTTATTTCTCAAAGTTCTGGCATCTGGGTAGTCCAAGATCAAGGCACTGGCTGATTCTGTGTCTAGTGAGAGCCCACTTCCTGGTTCATAGCTAACCATCTTTTCATTGTGTCCTTACATGGCAGAAGGGGCACGTGAGTTCAGACACTCTCTGATTCATAAGAGCTCTCCTCTCATGATATAATCACCTCTCAAAGGCCCCACCTCCAAACACCACATATCATAGAGGACATAACTCCTGAACCTTGGGGGGTGGGGAGGGTGGGACACAAATATTCAGTCTAGAGCAACATCCAAAAGTTGATGACTTAATTATATAATTCCTGCTAAAATCAAATGTTTAATCTTATTTAATGAAAAGCACTATGTTGGGAAGTCTTTGAGATGACATAAGGAATCTTCACATAATAGTAATAGGGATAAACTCAGGATACAAAGTCTCTCATACAATGTGATTTACCAGGGAAAAGGCTCCATGCCCCCATAGCCCGGGCACCTCTTGAATCCAGAGTAACTAAAGGAGGCAGAACCATGAGTTTCTTTGACACATGCTTCCTACTGTAGTAGAGGCAGATTAATATTTTCTTTGAAGCCTAATTCAGAGAAAGGAAGGCTTATGAAAGAGATCTCGGTTAAATAAATCAATATATATTAAGGCCTATTTATTACCTAACAATCTGTATTCCATTAACAGCAGAGGTCAGAATGGCATGCCATATTGTCAGCACCTTTCCCACCAATGATATCACCCCAAATATCTCATCTCAGGTTCTGTGTTGTATATGTAAATCTCATGGATTATGGATTATGGTAATTTTATATATGTAGGAGGGCCTAGGTCCCTTTAGAAGGCTATGAAACACTACAGGCAAAAAAAAGACATGGGGATACTGAAAAATGGCAGAGATATTATCAGATATACTAAGCTATCTGGGAAGATTAATTAATCATTTTTATGAAAATATAACACCAAAAAGGTTGTTTCTCTTCAGGAGACAATAGGATCCCCCACTCAGAAATATGAGGAGATCTTACTTACTATATCTATCTCTTTTGTTCAGATTTTTTTCCTACACTTAGCTTATGATTAATATTCAACCTTGGAAGCAGCATTCCTCCTCAACCTTAATGTGTTAAGCAATATGAACAAAATTATATACTTAAAATTGTTTCTGATATAAAAATAAGATCCATACGTTAAGTATTAATATGGGTTGTCTTTGTATGGGAGGAATGAACCAAAGGTTTATGTCCTGTTTCAAAAATATGTAATGAGCACTATGATTTCTGAAAGTGAACACTTATGTAAGAGCGAAAAGTGAAAAATGTCAACTAACAAAAATAAATTTATAGTATTAACTATAGCATGACTGATCACATAGAACTTAAACCTATAGTTTCAATAGTGACATTTTATATGCAAAAGCTACACATCTACTTTCCTAAGAACTTATGAAAAGTTTAGAAATATATTTTGACCATTGGAAATAGTTACATCTTAAATGCTTTTCATCATGCACAACTTTAAACCTGAGGAGGAACTTACTATCAATAAATAATTCTTTACTGGATGGAGCAACTATTCACTGAAAAGAGGTGATATATTTCTCTTCTGCCTCATTTTCTTCCTCTGGTCCAGAGCTTTTCCATGGCATTTTTCATCTCCCCATTTCTTAGAGTATAGATTAGGGGGTTCAACATAGGTGCGGTAACTGTGTAAAATACAGTCAAGGATTTATCAATGGGTAAGGTAGAAGGAGGTCTCACATACATGAAGATGCAGGGGACAAAGAAGAGGACCACCACTGTAATGTGGGAGCCACAGGTGGATAAGGCTTTGCGCCTCCCTTCCTGACTAAGGTTCTTCAGAGAGTGCAGAATGACCCCATAGGAGATGAGCAACACTGTAAAGATGACCACACAGATTGCCCCATCATTGGCAACCACAGTGAGGCCAATAACGTAAGTGTCAGTGCAGGCAAGTTTTAATAATGGGTACATGTCACAGATGAAGTGGTCAATGACATTGGGACCACAGAAGGGAAGGTTGTAAACAAAGACAAGGTGAACAACAGCATGCAAAAAACCTCCAACCCAGGCCAACAGCAGCAACAAAACACACACCCGTTGATTCATGATGGTCAAATAATGCAAGGGTTTGCAGATGGCCACATAGCGGTCATAGGCCATGGCCACCAGGAGTAAAATCTCTGAACCACCAAACAAGTGCCCTAGAAAGAGCTGGGACATGCAAGCTTGGAAGGAAATGGTTTTCTTCTCATAGAGTAAGTCTATAATCATATTTGGAGTGACTGTAGTAGAATACACAGCATCCATAAAAGATAAGTAACCAAGAAAGAAATACATAGGGGAATCCAGGGTTGGGCTGACCACCACGGTCACCACAATGAGGAGGTTGCCCACCATTGTCACAATGTAGATGAGCAAGAACACAACAAATAATATTTTCTGACCTTGGAGGCTCTGAGTGAGCCCCAAGAGGACAAACTCAGTCACATTGATCCTATGTTCCATATGTCCTTTTGCATGTCCTTATTTCAGAGTTCAGGACAAAATTAGTTACAAATGTAATTATTATTAGTGACTGCCTGCAGCCTTAATAGAATCTGTTTGTTCATTCAACAAATATGTATTACAATTTATTATCTTCCAGTACCCTCAGAAATTCCAAGAATTCAAGGCTGATTAAAAAACATGCTTAGTAAGCTCAGCAATCTGCAGACCAATAGAGAGACAAGAAATTAAAGACATACATGGGAAAAAAACTATTAAAAAAAATAGTTTGCTGCAACCAGCTTTCCATCTGGAAGTTA
>NW_024413856.1:0-1150 GCF_014898765.1 Herpailurus yagouaroundi | reverse complement strand
CAAACTTCTAAATGGGATCCCTATCCCAGATAATGAAGATATTTCAAATAGGGGGCTTCACATAATCTTTGTTCTTTGGGGAATATTTCTCTGTCCTAAAAATATTAGTTTGATTGAATATTTAACCAATTATTAATCATTCTCATGTTATGTAGCCAGACACATAAGCCATGGTGTGTGATTGCACACACCTGAAAACCCCAGAGGAGCTAAAGCAGCAGAAACCAAGGTCAGTGGTTGCAGAGACCGGGGTGAGAGTTGAGCCATGGCTGACGGGTAGTATACATGTGTCTGTGATGGAAATATTCTAGGATAACATAGTGGTCATGGTTGTATAATTCTGTGAATATATGTAATGGCATTTCAATGTGTACATTCAAAGAATCAGAGTAAAATTATTTTGAAGTTAATTTATGTTTACCTTATTAAAAATACATAAGGACAGTAAATATCTCTATACAAACCACAAAAATTATAAAACAAAGACTGTAACAAGAGACAAAGAAGGACACTATATAATCATAAAGGGTACAGTCCAACAAGATGTGCGTGCAAATAATTTGGCACCCAACATGAGAGCACCCAATACATAAAGCAGCTATTGAAAGCATAATGGAAACATTGACAATAACACAATAACAGTAGGGGACTTTAACAGCACACGTACATCAATGCACAGAACATCCAAAAGGAAAATCATCAAGAAAAGGGTGCATTTGAATGACACATTGGACCAAATGTATCTAATGGGTATATGCAGAACATTCCACGTTAAAGCAATGGAATACACATTGTACATTGCACACAACCGTCCATGGAACATTCTCTGGAATAGATCACATCTTAGGTCACAAAACAAATTTTAACAAATTCAAGAAGATTGAAGTCATACAATGTACCTTTTCTGATCACAATGCTATGAAAGTAGAAATCAGCCACAAGAAAAAATTTGGAATGATCAAAAATACGTGGGGGTTAAATAACATGCGATCAAAGAGCTAAAAGGTGAGCCAACAAATAAGAGAGGAAATTTTAGAGATAGATATAGATTATACACACACACACACACACACACACACACACACACACACACACACATATATGAGAGAGAGAGAGAAAATGAAAATACACAGGTCCTAAATCTTTGGGA
>NW_024413855.1:0-5326 GCF_014898765.1 Herpailurus yagouaroundi | reverse complement strand
CACACTAAAAATCAATCCACATAAATACTAGAAGAAACTCAGACAAATCCTTTGTAACCTAGGGGGGGCGGGGCAACTCTTTCTAAGATTTGAAAGATTGTAAGGAAAAGGATTCATACATCTGACTGCATAAAGACCTAAAAGACAATGGGAGACAACGAACATCACAAACAATTAAAATACGAATGTCAGATTATATCAAAGAGGGTTAATTCTCCTCTTATACAAAGAACACCTTAAAAGTAGAGAGACAAATATCCAAAAGCTCGATGGAAAATGGAGCAAGACGTATGAATAAAGAGTTCAAAGAAAAAATAGAAATGTCAATGCTCCTCAACTATGTAAAAATATATGAACACTCGGAGCGCCTGGGTGGCACAGTCGGTTAAGCGTCCGACTTCAGCCAGGTCACCATCTCGCGGTCCGTGAGTTCGAGCCCCGCGTCGGGCTCTGGGCTGATGGCTCGGAGCCTGGAGCCCGTTTCCGATTCTGTGTCTCCCTCTCTCTCTGCCCCTCCGCCGTTCATGCTCTGTCTCTCTCTGTCCCAAAAATAAATAAACGTTGAAAAAATATATATATGAACACTCAAAGTAGAGAAATATAAACCCAACGTAGGCAAAGAAAAAAACTAAATATAACAAATTAAAATTACACTGAGATACTATTTCTCCACTTACAGATTTGGCAAAAGTGCAAAAATTTGCTGCTATAATCAGTCGGTAAAGGTTTAGAGGAAACAGGTTCTCTTCTCCGTGGCTAATGAGAATAGAAAAACAGTCTAAAACCTACAGAGGAGAAATTAGCAATATCATACAAATTACATATACATTTATTCCGGATTGTGAGTCCCAATTTTAGGATTTATGCCTGTAGTGGTCAAGGGCAGGTCACCCCTAAACGTGCAACTTTGACATACTATTTCATATAAAAGTAACTTAAGATACAGCCTGTGTGGGAAGATTACTAAGACCCTCTTCTGTCCCCCTGCAAGCAGGAAACAAATCTCCCATGTAAAAGGTGCCCTTCCTGTCCCAGGAGGTAAAGAGACACCCTTATGACCAGTGATGGGAGATTTAGAGCCAAGAAGACTGTATAAACAGCCCACTACTTTCTACTAATTCACTCCTCCAGCCCAAAGTCTCTCAAGAATTCCTCCCTAACAGATGCTCCCAAAGTTAAATTTTCCTTGTTTTGTCAATCCCTCACAGATCCATCATCTCTTTGCCTAAAAAGTATAAAAACTGCCTGCCTTGGTCATTTCTCTTGGTTTTAGTTTCATCACTGAGCATCTGTGCACACTGCTCTTTTTTCTCTTGTTAATCTGCCTCAAGTAAATGTAATTCTTAGTGCAGCTGGAAGACCTTGAAGGGCAGAGGAAGAAGTTCCCTTTCCTTATGTCCCAGAGCTACACTGACAAAAACACGGGAAAAGATTCGGCATATGTTTAGTCTCTGTGTCACTATTTGTAATAATTAAAGACCAAAAATCTACCAAATGCCCACTGGTAGGGGTCTGATTGAATAAACCAAGGTACATACACACATAGATGTACTATCCAACTGTAGAAAGAAATAAGAAATACCTCTCTATGCTGGGATGGAGAGATCTCCAGGATATTTCATTAAGCAAAAAAAAAAAAAAAAAAAAGGCAAAGTGAAGAAAATAATATTTACTTTACTGTCATATGTCTAGTGGGGAGGAATATGAACTGTAGGTACAAAATACAACATATACTTCATGCACATGAAAAAGCAATGGCAGATCATCTGAACCATCACCAAAGAAGTTACTGACAGAGGGATGGGAGGAATAAGGCGGGGGACAGGATAGAAGCTGGAAACTACTTTGAGTATACTTAGATTTCATAGATTTGTCTTGAAAGCATGTACTTCCTTCTTTTTGAGAGTTCGAATTACATCTCTTTTCCTTTATGAAAGACCTACATGTGTACCTGTTGTTGCTGGCTGACATAAATTCAAAGAGGATTTTTCATTTGTACAAAAAAAAGCTAAACACGAATACAGCGTTCCGCATTTGTTTTACAGCCAGTTGAGCTAATGGAGAGGCCGAGTGGGCCCTTGTCCACGCCAGCTGCCAATCACCTTCCCTGGGAACCTCACACAGGGATTCACCATCCAGCCACCAGAGCTGTGAGCCAGATGAGCACGTGGGCTTTCTCTCAATTGAATTTGTGCATCTGTTAACAAGTTGTGTCTAAAAGTATCAGAAACACGTAAGGGAGGTTATTTGGGGGAGATCTGGGAATGTGCACCCTTTTTGCCTGTACATTGATGGTAGTTGCTTCTCTCCTTTATGTCATTTTGTTTCATAAAAGATTTCATAGGAACATTCTGCTTGCAGATAGTGAGGAACATGTGTAAATAGCTTACATAATTATAAACAAAAACTATATTTTAAGGTAACTGGTAAAAATCAAAAGCAAATGAAATACATAGTATTTGGTGTAATAGACAAACCACACAAAGAATTGGTCCAAGAAACTTGAAAATGCAGTTGCTTCATTGGCTATTGTCCTAATGGGATATAGTGTAAGGCCAAATAGGGGGGAAAAACGTCAAGGAAATCTTAAATTGCTTTCAGGAATCCTGTCCTATTCTTAGCTTTTTGTGCACATGTGTAGTTTTGAAGCCCAAGGACAACCCCAGTGGCAATGAGCACCCTTAGTGCCCATACTGTGCCCTTCAAATGCCATTTCCCACCAAAAACATTAGGACTCTTAGGAGAAGGTACCGATTCCATTTCTGGGCCAAGAAATGTGCAAGTGGATCCTAGACTATCCTAGTCACACTAAAAAGTGGGTATGCTATCAAAAACAACTCAGACCGTGGGACGCCTGGCTAGCTCTGTCAATACAGCATGCATCTCTTGATCCCACGTTCATGAGTTCTAGCCCCACATTGGGTGCAGAGATTACTTTAAAAAAAAAAAAGTTTGGATGTTACCGAAAGGACTACAGAGCCAACTTGAAGAGGCTGACTGGACAGAGAATGGGTAATTTGAGTATCAATGAGAATAATTATTTCAATGGATTAAAATTCATCAGATATGTTGAAGTTCATGAATTCATAACAATACCATCATTGCGAAAGAAGTGAAGTGTTCTCTTTGGAGTATGCTAGGAAATGATGTCATCAGTCTGAACATGGACAAAAAAGAATCAATCATTCCTTTTGTATTAATAACTACACCTTATGGAAATGAAAGTATGATTCAGGGGAACTTTCTTTTATAGGATTATGCCATGCAATAAAAGAAGAAAGAATGATAGAATAATAATATTATAATTTGTGACCGTTAATGAAACAAAGATACTCTAAGCTATCATTACTGTCTGCTACATTATAGAAAGAGACAAAAGAAAATATAAGGTGCCTTCTGATGGAAGTTTACAACTGCACCTATGAAATATTGCCACCCAAGTAACCAGGCAAATCTTAATCTGATCAAGACTCTCCTTAAATTTAAATATATACAAAACACTGAAACTAGAAGAACATGTCATATGACATCTTGAGGATTTAACGAGCAAAATGTACACTGTCCAATTCTCTTGGACAAAGGACCAGCCGTTTCTTAAACAGAAACATTTACAAAAAGAAACAGGAAGGTGAAAACTTATTTATCAAATTAAACTTAAGAGATATGAAAGAATTGCAATTTATGAACCGTATTTGGAGCTGATTTCAATTTTTTTTTTTTATTTAATGTTTATTTATTTTTGAGAGAGACAGAGACAGAATGCGAGTGGGTTAGGGGCAGAGAGAGAGGGAGACCCAGAAGCAGAAGCAGGCTCCAGGCTCTGAGCTGTCAGCACAGAGCCCGACGCAGGGCTCGAACTCATGAGCTGTGAGATCATGAGCTAAGCCAAAGTCAGACACTCAAACAACTGAGCCACCCAGGCGCCCCTGATTTCAATTAAAAAAATTTTTTTTTCCAACGTTTATTTTATTTTTGGGACAGAGAGAGACAGAGCATGAACGGGGGAGGGGCAGAGAGGAGGGAGACACAGAATCGGAAACAAGCTCCAGGCTCTGAGCCATCAGCCCAGAGCCTGACGCGGGGCTCGAACTCACGGACCGCGAGATGGTGACCTGGCTGAAGTCGGACGCTTAACCGACTGCGCCACCCAGGCGCCCCGTCAATTTTAAAATCTATGAGATAATCTGGGGATTGGAATATATCTGGTAATTGTTTAAAAATTCTAATTGCTTTTTGAAGTCTGATCATGGTATATTTTAATGACCTTTATCTCCCAGACATACATATGTAAGTAATTACTGATAAAGTGATAAAATTTTTAGTATTCTAGTAATTTAGTAATTTTTAGTATTCTAATGTTTGAAGTGTATTAATTAATTAATTTAATCTCTACACCCAGCGTGGGGCTCGAACTCACAACCCTGAGATCAAGAGTCCCATGCTCTTCCAACTGGCCAGATAGGCGCCCCCACTCTAATTTTTTAAATGAGGAAATAGATGTGGCTCAGAAATGTTGATGAAGTTGCCCAAGGTCACTGCGTTAATGGGCTTTGGGCAGAGGAGGGATCCAATGCAAAGTGTATCTGACCCTACACTCATGCATAACCTTGCAAGCTCTGGTCCCTTCTTGGTTCCTTCTCAGGTTCTTGATTCTACATTGGATCAGAAATAGATCATGGGAGGCCAGGGGAGGTACTTCACTCTCTGTCCAGGAAAGTGAACTGGTAGCAACCCTGGAATTAGGGAAGGCAACCAAAGGGCTTCACGCACATTTGTTTTCTATAGAATAGCTCATTCTCTCCCCATGGCATCCCTTCCTTACCTCCTCTGTTACACTGTCGATCACACCATTTCTCTCTTAAATGTTGGAAAGAACACAGCCAGCTGAATTCTAGACTTCCTATGCCATTTGTGACCTGGGTATCCCGGGGAATTTGATAAAACCACACGCACACCGTCTGGGATTCAGATTTTCTTTCAGGAAAAAGGGGGATTAGGAAATACTGGTCTCTAAATTGCCTTCCAGCTCTAAAGACCTGCCTTGAGGACACTAGTTTCCCACCAAGGGAAACAGATGGGGTGTCAGGCAGCACTCACTCTGTCATAAGAGCAACTGATGGAAGACATGCTGTTCAGCAAGTTTGTCCTGCTAAAGAGGAGACGTGTGGTCATGGGCCACTCAAACTCCTTAGTCCCACCCTACCTTCTGCCGAGACCCCTGTGGCAGCATCCTCATTGCTGGGCTGCTGGCACAGTACTCGGTCCCTTCTAGGCGCAGCACCCACACCCATGCACACCCCTATGTCCTGCTGCCCCTCACAGCGCC
>NW_024413854.1:0-5290 GCF_014898765.1 Herpailurus yagouaroundi | reverse complement strand
CAAAAGACCCTGAATAGCCAAAGCAATACTGAAGAAGAAAACCAAAATGAGAGGCACCACAATGCCAGACTTTATCCTCTACCACCAAGCTATAAACATCTAGACAGCATGGTATTGGCTCAGAAACAAATACATAGATTTAATGGCATAGTTTAGAGACCTCAGAATTGGACCCACATACGTATGACCAACTAATCTTTGACAAAGCAGGAAAGAATATCCAATGGAAAAAAGACAGTCACTTTAACAAATGGTGCTAAGAGAAATGAACATCAACATGCAGAAGAATGAAACTAGACAAATTTCTTATACCACTCACAAAAATAAACTCACAATGGACGAAGGACGTGAATGTGAGACAGGAAACCATCAAACCCTGGAGGAGAAAGCAGGAAACATCCTCTTTGAACTCAGCGTCAGCAATTTCTTAGCTGACACACCTCCAAAGGCAAGGGAATTAAAAGCAAAATGAACTATTGCGATCTCATCAAAATAAAAATCTTCTCCACAATGAAGGGTACAATCAACAAAACTAAAAGGCAAGGGACCGAGTGGGAAAAGATGTGTGCAAAAGTCATACTGGAGAATCGGCTAGTATCCTAAACCTGTAAAAAGAACTCACCAACTCCACACCTGGAAAACAAATAATCCAGTGACGAAATGGGCAGAAGGCTTGAACAGACACTGTTCTAAAAAAGACATCCAGATTGTCAAGAGACACATGAAAGGATGCTCAACAGCACTCCTCGTCAGGGAAACCCAAAGCAAAACCGCACTGAGATACCACCTCATGCCAGTCAGAGTGGCTACAATGATCAAATTAGAAGACTATAGATGCTGGTGAGGATGTGGAGAAACAGGAACCCTCTTGCACTGTTGGTGGAAATGCATCCTGGTGCAGCCGCTCTGGAAAACAGTGTGGAGGTTCCTCAAATCATTAAAAATAGATCTACCCTAAGACCCAGCAATGGCACTGCTAGGAATTTACCCAAGGGGTACAAGAGTGCTGAGACATAGGGGCGCATGTACCCCAATGTTTATAGCACTACTTTCAACAACAGCCAAACTACGGAAAGAGCCTAGCTGTCTATCAACTGACAAGTGGATAAAGAAGTTGTGGTTGATGTATACCATGGAATACGACTTGGCAATGAGAAAGAACGAAAGCTGGCCATTTGTAGCAACGTGGATGGAACTGGGGGTGTTATGCTAAGTGAAATAAGTCAGGAGGTGAAAGACAGATACCATATGTTTTCATCCAAGTGTGGATCCTGAGAAACTTAGCAGAAGACCATGGGGGAGGTGATGCGGGGAAACAGTTATAGAGAGGGAGGGAGGCAAACCATAAGAGACTCTTCAATACTGATAACAGACTGAGGCTTGACGAGGTGTTGGGGAGAGGGGAAAGTGGGTGACGGATATTGAGGTGGGCACCTGTTGGGATGCACACTGGGTGTTGCGGGGAAACCAATTTGAAAATAAATTACATTTAATGAAAAAGCATATCCAGCGGTTGCTCTTACTGAATATGAGGATAGCTTTCCATTTTCAGCACTTTCAGAACGTGAGGTAGTACTGGCTTAAGCTGCCTAGATGAAAGTTTGGTTTGTGTGTTTAAGAAAAGGAGTTGAGTAAAGACAGAGGCCTCTCACATGTATCACGTTTACCTTGGCAAGTGTCTCTTCTGTTTGTTACCATGACTTATCCCTTTTATTGATTCACAATAGTTTGGTGTCATCCTTTCCTGAGGAAGTGGATTTCAATTGATCATGGTAGGTGGTCCTTGTAATATTTTGTGAATTATTTGTGTATGTGGTGATGATGGATGGACCATGCTGGTTGCTTTCAAAAGCACTTACACGGACGGTGTAACACGTTTTCTACCCTTGGAATCCCATTCGGTGTATTACTACCTCGTGTATGACTTACCTGAACTATTATGAATTGGTAGGTACCGAATAGGTTTTAGTGGCACTGAATGCCCTCATGGCCACTCACGCAGAATTCGTTGACGCTTTGCTCTTAAGCACACAATGACTCGGTCTTCTGTGAGCTGCGTGAAAGTGAGCATGCATACTAACTAGGCAAACTGTTTGCTGCTGCTGTGAAGAACAGCTTCCTGAACTGCGAGCTATAGCAACACACATATGGAACCCTAAGCAAGGCACAGTATATGTGTATTCTTTGAAAGAGTAGAGTAGTTACTTCAATTTGGCTTTCAGTGCGTTGCATGACAAGGCATTTAATTCGCTAAAACCCTCTTACAGTCATGTTTGATTGCAAGTTGTGTGTATTCTCCACCGCGAAGTGTCATCTCATGTGAGATCGATTTAATGGAGGCTGAGGCACCAGTGCATTCACGTCGAGGACAACCCTCTTGAACTCATCAAGAACTATGGGCCTTCTCAGGTAGGATTACGTGCAGGTCTTTCTCAAGGGCATAAACTTAAACACAGCCCAACCTAAGGCAGCTTTGGGCAGCCGGCAGTGATAGGATAGGCAGACATTGTGACCTCACAAAGCGCCTGGTCTCCTAGCAACTGCGGTGTAACTCTCAACAGCCTGCCGCCTGATTTGGCTTCCTGGTAGGAAATTCATCAGGGCCAGGCGGCAGCAGCGAGACCTGGCAAGCGCAGGCGGCCCCTAGCGCCCTCACCTCCTGAGCCGCATGAAGAGGCGGTGGCGCAGGCCCTGGGAGGCCCTGGCCCCGGCCACCTGGGGAGAAGCCTCTAGGGCTGCAGTAAGGGCCGCGCTGGAGGCGCCTGAGGGGAAGGTGGTGTACACGCTGGGGCACCAGCCCCCCGAGGCCCGCGTCCGGACGCGCCGGCCAGCTGTCAGGAGGAGGTGCCACGGAGCCCGGACGGTCGCGGTCGGCCAGAGGAAGGTGCCGCCCCCGCCGCCGTCCCGCGAGGACAGCAGCCTCCGCAAGCCCGCGGCCCCCGGGCCCTGCTCCGGGGGTCGCAGCCTGGAGGAGAGTGGGAGGGCGGCCACCCCGACGCTGACCACCTTGCCCACCATCCGCGTAGTCGGCGACGTGTGGGTGGAGAGCAGCCTGGCAGAAGCGCAGCGCCAAGCGTGCCAAGTCCTGGGAGTGAACCTGTCACCCGTGGTGAGACTCTGCCGCTTCCCAGTGCCTGGGCGTGAGATGCGGGCCACCGCCGCGCGACCTCTCAGTCCCGGGACCGGTTGTGCCTGGAGGGATGAACCAGTGAGAGCTGGGCCCGCGTTCCCTAGTGCACTTTAAGGGCGAAGAAGCACCAGACGGTCCCGGCCTGCGCCTCCGGGATGCGGCGGCGCCTTCTGGGACTCTGGGGAGGGTGTGCCCTCTGCTGCCTCCCAGCACCGGTCTGTGGAGGGAGGAGACCCCTGGACCGCAAGGGAGGTCCCCTTTCTTCCTAACCCCAGATTGAGAGGTCTCCAGCACTTTAGGGGCAGATCCATGATTTCTCTTGTTCCCTAATTGCTCTGAAGTCGTCCGAAGAAGCCATTCCACCCCCACCCTCTCCAAAGGAATTTGATTCCATGCTTGTGTAATAAAGCTAGAGTTTCTTTGCCATTCACCCACCTCTCGGCTCCTCCCGCCAATTTCTTTCTTCTTTGAGTGTATGTGTATGTGTATATAACTTCTAGGATGATTTAAAGTACATATTCTTTAAATGTTTAGAAGAGACAGTAGAGAAAAAAGGGTGTGACTTAGGGGTCTGCACCCAGATTAAAATAAGATTACTGAAGTATAGTATACATTCAAAAGGACATATATTATTTTTTTCGTGTTTGTTCATTTTTGACAGAGACACACCAAGTGAGCAGGGGAAGGCCAGATAGGGAGCCACAGGATCCAAGCAGGCTCCAGTCTCTGAGCTGTCAGCACAGAACCTGATGTGGGGCTCGAACTCACAAACCATGAGATCATGACCTGAGACAAAGTTGGACACTTAAGTGACTAGCCACCCAGGCACGCAAAAAAGAACATATATTATTAAAAGTATTCTGAGCACAGCTTGATGCAATTCAGTTCAATGTACTTGTGGAATCAGCACTCATTAAAAAAGGTACCAGGACCCCAAGGGAACACCTGTGCCTCTTTCAGTCACGGTCTATCTCTCCTTTGGGATGGCAATTATTCTGACTTCTTACAGAATATACAACTTTTGCTTGGTTTTGGACTATATAGAAATGGAATTATGTGTCCTACACCTACCTTCTTTCACTCAAACTTATGTTAGTGATATTCATGTTATTGTATGTATAGATACTTTCTGCTCATTGGTGTATAGAATTTCATTATATGAATAGTTTACAATATTTCTGCAACTCTTGGTGGACATCTAGGTAGGTTCTGGCTTAGGGTAATTATGAATAAAGCTTCAGTGAATATTATAGGACACGTCCTTTGGTGAACATTTTTTACAATAGTATTTATTTATCTAGGAGAGAATTTGCCGGGTCACATGTCATCCAACTTATCAGCTTTAGTAAGGTTCTTCCAAAGTGTTTCCAAAATGGTTATACCAATTTACACAAACTTCTCTATAGCAGTGCCTGTGTAGTGCCTGTGCTCTGAATACTTGATAGCCTTGCCAACACTTGCTAATATGGTCTTTTTCATGTTATCTATTCTGACAGGTGTACAGATTTTTTTTTATTTGAGAAATATTAATCCAAGTATTGTATACAAATAGTTAAAAAAAAAACCCACAACATCCAAATTGCAGATCAGGACTTGCAATAAAAAAATCAAAAGCTTTGTTTCCCCCATGAACACCTCTTCCCCAGAGGCAACACTTTCTTTTGTTTTCTTTTTCTTTTTTTTTTAAATCAGGGTTTTTTTAAACAGACCATTTTTTAAGGACAAGTTTACATTTAGAGACAAAATGCACAAAAAATACAGGTTCCTCACCCCCAGTAGTTTCTATAGTACCTTGCACTAATGTGGATACATTAATTATAAGCGGTGGGTGAGCCATTCTTGACTGACACATTATCATTAGACACATTATCATTTACTAATAGTTAGGGATTATTTTGTGTTATATAGATTCATAAGTTTTGAGAAATGTATAATGGTATGTATCTACTATTGCAGTATCATACAGAATAGTTACAACACCCTAAAGTGCCCTGTGCTCCGACTAGTACCACTTTCTCTCTCCCCCTAAACCCTAAAAGCCACTGGTCTTTTTACTGTCTCTGAAGGTGTTTTGTTGTTGTTGTTGTTGTAGTTGTTGTTGTTGTCGTCATTGTCCTTGTTTTGTTTTCTTTTGCTTTCTTTTGTTTTGTTTTTCCAGAA
>NW_024413853.1:0-3261 GCF_014898765.1 Herpailurus yagouaroundi | reverse complement strand
TCCTTCCAGTTTTGCCATAAAGTTACTTGGTTGCAATAAAGTTATTTTGCTCCAAAATAAATAAAGGTCTCTGGTTGATGTGTATGCACATCTTTCACCTTTTAAGTTTTATAGTAGGTATCCAGGAGTCTCTCCACCCACCCAACCCTATCCATATGCAGCTGAGGATCTCCAGAAATGGAGGGAGAAGGTATTCCATGGGACCCTGGAAAACACAAAATTAATCTTCCCCTCATAAGCAGTGTGGGTGGTGGTGGTTTAGAGCCCTGAAGAATGTGGGAACCTATGCATAGTAAAAGTATAAAAACATTGCCTGAAAGTTATGACTGAGGTTGATCTGGGGAAAGAGTGAAGGAAATGGGATTGGGCAGGGATTAAAATAAAGGAGGTCTTCTACTTTACCCTGAAAACTTTTACTTTATCAAAATAAGTAAATACTAATATTTTTTGATTCTAGATAGCAAGAAAGGGACCCCAGAAGCCATTATGGCAGAGTACCTCTTTAACAAGCTCACTGTGGGCAATAGTGGTAAGAGAAACTTAATCTTAGGCTGGCTTCCTACTGGATATGAGAGCGATTTGCCTTTGGTCCCCTGTGCAGGACATGCATATTGTCATTAGAAAACTTTCACTTCCCCTTATGAATAGTGTGGTTATGTGGTTTGGGGTAAGATGGGTGGTTTGGGGCACTGGTTGCTGTAGATGGATGTATATGGTAAAGGTATAGAAAAAACATGGTCTAGAATTTATAATAGTGGTTGCTTCTGGGAAAGAATTGAAAAATGGGATTGGACAGGGATTAAAATAAATGGAGCCTTCGACTTCATCTGAAGTTTTTAGCTGATTAAGTCATACAAATGTTAATGTTTATTATTTGTCAGTAACAATCTGGGGACCCTGGAAACTGGCAGAGTGGAGTAACTGATTGGCAGGTTCACTCTTGTTGTCAGTGACTATGGGAACTGTGTTTTAGGTTTGCTTCTCTGGAGACACAGGTGCAACTTCAAATGGCCACCAGTACCAGGCATGCATGCTGCCATCAGAAAACCTCTAGTTTGGGGGGTTTATGTACACTTTGTAATAAACCCTGTTCAGTATAAGGGTTGAAAATTTAACAAAGATGCTGAACATCAAAATATTTGAGAATGACTGAGGTAAACTGAATCTTCTAGAAAGAAATAATTCATAATAATAATAATTCATAGTCATAGAAGAACCTTCTATAATAACAAGCACTCAGTAGAAATTCCAGAAGGAGAAAACAGGAGTTTGTGTAGAGTGGTAGACAATAATCAGGAAATAATTTTTCAAGATACTATAATCTCGGGGCACCTGGGTGGCTTGGTCAGTTAAGTGTCCAACTCTTGATTTTGACTCAGGTCATGATTTCATGGCTTGTGAGATCTAGCCCCACATCAGGCTCTGTACTGACAGCATGGGGCCTGCTTAGGATTCTCTCTCTCCCTCTCTTTCTCTGCCCTTCTGCTCACGTACATGCGTGTACTCTGTCTCTCAGAATAAATGTTAAAAAAAATACTATAATCCAAATACTATTACCATGTATATTTCCTACTTTAATCTACTAGTGTTCTGAATTACATTAACAGATTTTCCTTTGTGGAATTATTTTTTATTCCTGGAATGAAACTTATTTGATCACTGTTGAATTGTTTTACTATAATTTTTTGAGATATGATTGTGATGTATGTACCATTGTGTAATTTTAAGGTGTACCGTGATACACTGATATATTGGGAAACGATTGCCACCAAAGCCTTAGCAAAAACCTCTATCAATTCATGTAATTACCATTTCTTTTCGGTGGTGAGATTTCTTAAGATTTATTCCCTTAGCAATACTTAAGGATATTATATTGTTAACTATAATGACCCTTCTGTACATTAGATCTCCAAAGTTTGTACTATTTGATCAACATCTCTCCATTTTCTCCAATCCTTCAGCTTGTGGTAATCAACATTCTAATCTGTGTTTCTGAGTTTGGCTTTTTTGGTTCCATATATAATTGATAGAATATAGTATTTGTGTTTTTCTTATTTCACATAACATAGTGTCCTCAAGTTTCATCTAAGTTGTTGTAAATGGCAGCTTTTCCTTCTTTCTCATAGAGAAAGGCATGAATACCCAGAAAAGAAATGGCTGGGTCATATGGTAGTTCTATTTTTAATCTATTGAGGAATGTCGATACTGTTTTCTTTACTGGCTATATCAATTTGCACTCCCACCAACGGCGCACAAGGGCTTCCTTTTCTCCACATCCTTGCCAACACTTGGTATTTCTTGTCTTTTTAATGATAGCCATTCTAACACATGTGAGGTATATTGCATTGTGGCTTTGATTTTTATTTCCCTGATGACATGTGATGTTGAGCACCTTTTCTCTGCCCATTTTTTAATTGGGTTGTTTGGTTTTTTACTGTTGGGTTGTATAAGTTCTTTATATATTATGGAAATTAGCCCCTTATCAGATATATGATTTGCAGATACTGTCTTCTATTCCATAGTTTCTTTTTGTTTGTTTTACTGTTTGTGTCTTTTGCTGTGCAGAAGGTTTTTTTTTTTTTAATTTTTTAATGTTTTATGTTTGAGAGAGACAGAGACAGAGTCAAGCAGGGAGGTGCAGAGAGAGGAGACACAGAATCTGAAGCAGGCTCCAGGCTCCGTGCTGTCAGCAAAGAGCCCAATGCAGGGCTCAGACTCACAAAACATGAGATCATGACCTGAGCCAAAGTCACCACTTAACTGACTGAGCCACCCAGGTGCCCCAGTAGTTTTTAAAATTAGTATAGTCCCACTTATTTTTGCTGACATCACTCTTGCTGAGTCTGGCTGGCAAAAGCGGAGGGGCCGGACAGAGTGTTCTGACAGCAAGCGGGACTTGACATCTGGAAGGTTATAAGCTAATAGCTCTGCTCGGAGAGCGGGAGGGCTGGAGGACAACGGGAGGGAGAGTTGTTGAGCCCCGGACGACAGAGCTCAGCTTGGTGGGGAACAAAGGCACTCGCCAGCGCCATCTTCCTCGCCCATCCCTCAGCCAAAATCTCAAAGAGAAGCGGTTCCTGCCAGGGAACTTGCGTGCACTGCACAAACACCCAATACTGTGCTTCTGCGGATCCATCCCTCCGGTGGCGGGTCTGACTCCCTCCCGGTGCTGCAGGGCCCCTCCCGAAGCGGATCATCGAGGATAAGCGAGCTGAGCCTGCCCCTCCCGCCCCTGTGCACCTTGCCGATCCACCCCAGCTA
>NW_024413852.1:0-6192 GCF_014898765.1 Herpailurus yagouaroundi | reverse complement strand
ATATATATATATATATATATATACTCACATACACTAGAGGGAATAAACAGCATATTAGAGGATGAAGAAAAATGGATCAGTGATCTGGAAGACAGAATAATTGAAAGCAACTAAGCTGAAAAGCAAGGAAGGAAAATAATTTTGAAAAAAAATGAGACTAAGTTAAGGGACTTCTGGGACATCAAACATAATAATATTTGTATTATAAGGGTCCCAGAAGGAGAAGGCAAGACAGAAAATTTATTTGGAGACATAATAGCTTGAAATGTCCCAAACCACAGAAAGGAAACAGACATCCAGGTTCAGAAAGCACAGAGTCCCAAACTAGATGAAACCTAGGAAGTCCACATCCAAGGCACACAAAGATTAAATATAAATAGATAAGCTGTCATCTGAGTTTTCAGCATAAACTTTGCAGGAAATAAGGCAGTGGCATGATATATTCAAAGTTCTAGGAGGAAAATACTACAACCAAGAAAACTCTACCTGGCAAGGTAGGTATTCATTCATTATTGAAAATGAGATAAATATTTTTCTAGACAAACAAAAGTTAAAGGGGTTTATCACCACTAAGGAAGCCTTATAATAAATGTTAAAGAGACTTTTTTTCAGTGGAAAAGAGAATGTCATAACTTTTAGTAAGAAAGTAAAAAGATTATGAAAGGAAAAGATGTCATAGGTAAACTGAAACACAAACTAAATATAGAAAACGTGCTTATAAAGCTAGTATGAAGGTTAAAAGAGAAAACTAGTAAAATAAATTATACCCCAAAAAATAGCTAAGGAACTTACAAAATAAAAAGATATATTTTGTGATACCATATATATAAAGTGTACAGGAAGGAACAAAAATACAGTGCATTTACAATATGTTTGAACTTAAGCAACCATCATCTTATTATAGACTGCTATATACTGAGGGTACTACGTATGATTCTCATGGTAACCACAAACAGAAAACTTATAACAGATACACAGAAAAATTAAGGATTCTACAGATAACACTAAAGAAAGCCATTAGCACGAGGGAAGAGAGCAAGAGAAAAGGAAAGAAATAGAGAAAAATTACAATACAACCAGTAATCAATTAACAAAATGGTAAGAAGTATGTACCTATCAATAATTACTTTAAATGTAATGGATTAAGTGCTCAAATCAAAAGATATAAGGTAAATTAATAATTTTTAAGGCCCATTTATATGCTGCCTATAAAACTCACTTCACACCAAAGTCACATTCAGACACGTAGTAAAGGGATAGAAAATGATATTCTACATAAGGTGAAAAAAACCTGAGATATATATATATATATATATATATATATATATATATGACATATAGATATATACCTATCTATACATATACATATAATACATATAGAATTTCAAACAAAGCCTCTTAGGACAGAGGAAGATGGTGGCATAGGTGGACGCTGTGCTCACCGCATCCTGCTGACCAGTTAGGTTCCACCCTCATCTGCCTAAATAACCCAGAAAACCGCCAGAAGACTAGCAGAATGGACTCTCCAGAGCCAAGCGTAGACGAGAAGCCCACAGAAGAGGGTAGGAAGGGCGGAGAGGCAGTGCGTGCTACACAGACTGGCGGGAGAGAGCACGGGCAGAGAGGCAGCCAGCCCACCCAGCAAGGCAGAGCCCCCGAGTCTGGCTTGTAAAAGCAGAGGGGCCGGACGGAGTGTGTTCTGACAGCCAACAAGACTTAACATCTGGAATGTTATAAGTCAACAGCTCTGCTCCCAGTGCGGGAGGGCTAGAGAACAATGGGAGGGAGAGTTGTTGAGCCCTGGAGGACAGAGCTGAGCTTGGCGGGGAACAAAGGCACTCACCAGTGCCATCTCCTTTGCCCATCCCTCAGCCAAAACCCCAAAGGGAAACAGTTTCCACCATGGAACTTGCTTGCACTGCGCAAATACCCAATGTTGTGCTTCTGTGGATACACCCCTCCAACGGGTCTGCCCCCCTCCCAGTGCCACAGGGCCCCTCCCAAAGCAGACCACTGAAGGCAAAGTGAGCTGAGGCTGCCTCTCCCGCCCCTGTGCACCTTGTGGATCCACCCCGGCTAATACACCAGATCCCATCAAAGCAGCACCACAAGCCTGGCAGTGTGCAAGTAGCCCAGACAGGGGACACACCACTCCACAGTGAGTCCTGCCCCTGGAACAGGGGAAGATAAGGTACACACCAGTCTGACTGTGACCACAGCAGTGGGCTAGGGACAGACATCAGAGCTGACTGTGGCCCCACCCACCAACGCAAGTTACTCCAGACTGCAGAGGGGAAGAGCCCTGCAGTTCCTCCCCACTCTAGGGACTATCCAAAATGACCAAATGGAAGAATTCTCCTCAATAGAAACTCCAGGAGGTAAGGACAGCTAACGAACTGATCAAAAACGATTTAAGCAATGTAACAGAAAATGAATTTAAAATAATAGTCATAAAATTAATCGTTGGGCTTGAAAAAAGTATAGAGGACAGCAGAGAATCTATTACTAGAGAGATCAAGGGACTAAGAAACAGTCAGGGGGGGCTAAAAATGCTATAAATGAGGTGCAAAATAAAATGGGGGCGACCACAGGTTGGACTAAAGAGGCAGAGGAGAGAATAGGTGAATTACAATATAAAATTATGGAAAAAGAGGAAGCTGAGAAAAAGAGAGATAAAAAAATCCAGGAGTATGAGGGGAGAATTAAATAATTAAGTGACATAATTACACGTAATAATATATGCATAATTGGGATTCCAGAGGAGGAAGAGAGAGGGAAAGGTGCTGAAGGTGTACTTGAAGAAATCATAGGTAAGAACTTCCCTGATCTGGGGAAGGAAAAAGGCATTGAAATCCAAAGGCACAGAAAAGTCCCTTCAGATGTAACTTGAATCGATCTTCTGCACGACATATCAGAGTGAAGTTGGCAAAATACAAGGATAAAGAGAAAATTCTAAAAGCAGCTAGGGATAAACATGCTCTAACATATAAAGGGGGACCAATAAGACTAGTGACGGATCTATCTACTGAAACTAGGCAGGCCAGAAAGGAGTGGCAGGAAATTTTCAATGTGATGAACACAAAAAAAAATGCAGCCCAGAAACCATTATCCAGCAAGTGTGTCATTTAGAATAGAAGGAGAGATAAAGGTCTTCCCAAACAAACAACAACAACAGAAAACAAAACTGAAGGAATTCATCACCACTAAACCAGCCTACAAGAGATCCTAAGGGGGATCCTGTGAGACAAAGTACCAGAGACACCAATACAAGCCTGAAACCTACAGACATCACAATGACTCTAAATCCATATGTTTCTATAATAACACTGAATGTAAATGGACTAAATGCTCCAACCAAAAGACATAGGGTATCACAATGGATAAAAAAAAAAAAAAAAAAAAAAACAAGGCCCATCTATTTGCTGTCTGCAAGAGACTCATTTTAGACCTGAGGACAACATCAGATTGAAAGTGAGGGCATGGAGAACTATCTATCACGCTACTGGAAGTCAAAAGAAAGCTGGAGTAGCCATACTTATATCAAACTATAATTTATATTAAAGGCCATAACGAGATGAAGAAGGGCATTATATAATAATTACAGGGTCTATCCATCAGGAAGAGCTAACAATTATAAACGTCTATGTGCCGAATACAGGAGCCCCCAAATATTTAAAACAATTAATCACAAACATAAGCAACCTTATTGATAAGAATGTGGTAATTGCATGGGACTTTAATACTCCACTTACAACATTGGATAGATAATCGAGACACAGGATCAATAAAGAAACAAGGGCCCTGAATGATACATTGGATCAGATGGACCAGACAGATATTTTTACAACTTTGCATCCCAAAGCAACAGAATATACTTCCTTCTCGAGTTCACATGGAACATTCTCCAAGATAGATCACATACTGGGTCACAAAACAGCCCTTCATAAGCATACAAGAAATGAGATCATGCATGCACACTTTTAGACCACAATGCTATGAAGCTTGAAATTAACCACAGGAAAGAGTCTGGGAAACCTCCAAAAGAATGGAGATTAAAGAACACCCACTAAAGAATGAGTGGGTCAACCAGGCAATTAGAGAAGAAATTAAGAAATACATGGAAACAAATGAAAATTAAAATACAACAATCCAAACGCTTTGGGATGCAGCAAAGGCAATCCTGAGAGGAAAACACATTGCAATACAGGTCTATCACAAGAAACAAGAAAAATCCCACATACAAAATCTAACAGCACACCTAAAGGAAATAGAAGCAGAACAGCAAAAACACCCCAAACCCAGCGGAAGAAGAGAAATAATAAAGATCAGAGCAGAAATAAACAATATAGAATGTAAAAGAGATGTATAAAATTTCAATGAAACCAAGATTTTTTTTTGAAAAAATGAACAAAATTGATAAACCTCTAGTCAGGCTTCTCAAAAAGAAAAGGGAGATGACCCAAATAGATAAAATCATGAATGAAAATGGAATATTACATCCAATCCCTCAGAAATACAAACAATTATCAGAGAATACTATGAAAAATTATATTGCATCAAACTGGACAACCTGGAAGAAATGGACAAATTCTTAAGCATCCACAAACTTCCAAAACTGAAACAGGAAGAAATAGAAAGCTTGAACAGTCCCATAACCAGTGAAGAAATTGAATCAGTAATCAAAAATCTCCCAACAAATAAGAGTCCAGGACCAGATGGCTTCCCTGGGGAGTTCTACCAGACATTTAAAGCAGAAATAATACCTATCCTTCTCAAGCTATTCCAAAAAATAGAAAGGGAAGGAAAAATTCCAGACTCATTCTATGAAGCCAGCATTAATTTGATTCTTAAACTAGACAGAGACCCAGTAAAAAAAGAAAATATTTTTCATATTAAAAATAAAACAAATATTTACAGTTGTTATAACCTACTGTTGTATTGATCCCTTTATCCTTATGTAACACATTTTTTTTGTCTCTTAACAGGATTTGTTTTATTTTTTTTATTTTTAAGATCAAATTTATTGTCAAATTGGTTTCCATACAACACACAGTGCTCATCCCAAAAGGTGCCCTCCTCAATGCCCATCACCCTCCCTCCCATCCCTCCCACCCCCCATGTACCATCAGTTCTCAGTTTTTAAGAATCTCTTATGCTTTGGTTCTCTCCCTCTGTAACATCTTTTTTTCCCTTCCCCTCCCCCATGGACTTCTGTTAAGTTTCTCAGGATCCACATAAGAGTGAATACATACAGTATCTGTCTTTCTCTATATGACTTATCTCAGCATAACACTCTCCAGTTCCATACACGTGGCTACAAAAGGCCACATTTCATTCTTTCTCATTGCCATGTAGTATTCCATTGTGTATATAAACCACAATTTTTTATCCATTCATCAGTTGATGGACATTTTTCCTCTTTCCATAATTTGGCTATTGCTGAGAATGCTGCTATAAACATTGGGGTACAAATGCTCCTATGCATCAGCACTCCTGTATCCCTTGGGTAAATTCCTAGCAGTGCTATTGCTGGGTCATAGGGTATGTCTATTTTTCATTTTTTGAGGAACATCCACACTGTTTTCCGGAGCGGCTGCACCAGATTGCATTCCCACCAACGGTGCAAGAGGGTTCCCATTTCTCCACATCCTCGCCAGCATCTATAGTTTCCTGATTTGTTCATCTTAACCACTCTGACTGGCGTGAGGTAATATCTGAGTGTGGTTTTGATTTGTATTTCCCTGATGAGGAGTGACATTGAGCATCTTTTCATGTGCCTGTTGGCCATCCGTATGTCTTCTTTAGAGAAGTGTCTATTCATGTTTTCTGCCCATTTCTTCACTGGGTTGTTTTTCGGGTGTGGACTTTGGTGAGCTCCTTATAGATTTTGGATACTAACCCTCTGTCTGATATGTCATTTGCAAATATCTTTTCCCATTCCGTTGGTTGCCTTTTGGTTTTGTTGATTGTTTCCTTTGCAGTGCGGAAGCTTTTTATCTTCATGAGGTTCCAATAGTTCATTTTTGGTTTTAATTCCCTTGCCTTTGAGGATGTGTCAGGTTAAAAATTGCTACGGCTGAGGCCAGAGGGGTCTTTTCCTGCTTTCTCCTCTAGGGTTTTGACGGTTTCCTGTCTCACATTCAGATCCTTTATCCATTTTGAGTTTATTTTTGTGAATGGTGTGAGAAAGTG
>NW_024413851.1:0-5257 GCF_014898765.1 Herpailurus yagouaroundi | reverse complement strand
ATCAGGAGACTATAGATGCTGGAGAGGATGTGGAGAAACGGGAACCCTCTTGCACTGTTGGTGGGAATGCAAATTGGTGCAGCCGCTCTGGAAAGCAGTGTGGAGGTTCCTCAGAAAATTAAAAATAGACCTACTCTATGACCCAGCAGTAGCACTGCTAGGAATTTATCCAAGGGATACAGGAGTACTGATGCATAGGGGCACTTGTACCCCAATGTTCATAGCAGCACTCTCAACAATAGCCAAATTATGGAAAGATCCTAAATGTCCATCAACTGATGAGTGGATAAAGAAATTGTGGTTTATACACACAATGGAATACTATGTGGCAGTGAGAAAAAATGAAATATGGCCTTTTGTAGCAACGTGGATGGAACTGGAGAGTGTGATGCTAAGTGAAATAAGCCATACAGAGAAAGACAGATACCATATGGTTTCACTCTTATGTGGATCCTGAGAAAGTTAACAGAAACCCATGGGGGAAGGAAAGGAAAAATAAAAGAAGTTAGAGTGGGAGAGAGCCAAAGGATAAGAGACTGTTGAGAACTGAGAGCCAACTGAGGGTTGATGGGGGGTGGGAGGGAGGGGAGGGTGGGTGATGGGTATTGAGGATGGCACCTTTTGGGATGAGCACTGGGTGTTGTATGGAAACCAATTTGACAATAAATTTCATATATTAAAAAAAATAAAAAATTAAAAAAAAAATAGGAGAGATAATGAGGTTCCCAGAACAACAACAACAAAGGAGTTTGTGACCACAAAAAAAGCCCTGCATGAAAATTTAAGGCGGATACTCTGAGTGGAGAAAAGACAAAACAAAAAAAGACCCAAAGCAGGGGCACCTGTGTGGCTCAGTCCATTAAGCATCAAACTTTGTCTCAGGTCATGATCTCATGGTCTGTGATATTGAGCCTCACGTAGGGCTCTGTGCTGACAGCTCAGAACCTGAAGCCTGCTTTGAATTCTGTCTTCCTCTCTCTCTGCCCCTCTCCTGATCTCACTCTATCCTCCCTGTTTCTTAAAAGTTAATAAACATCATTAAAAAAATTTAAAAAGGGGTGGAGCAAAGATGGCGGAACACAATGGAAGTTGTTTTTGGCATCTCGCATACATGAAATACAGCCAGATCAACACTAAACCATCCTGCACACCTAGAAAACTTATTTGAGGAGTAACACAGCAATATGCACAACCTGAGCCACAGAACTCAGAAGTTACACTGCACAGAGAGGTGAACTGTGGGAGAGAGAAGCCGCAGACAGTAGGGAGTTGTTTTTGCTTGCAGAGAGAGGAAGGAGATGGGGGTGGAGAATACGAGGAAAGAACACCCCAAAAGCAGAGAAGAGAAAGTGGAAAACTGGAGACCCCTTCAGGGACTGAACTAAGGGAGAAAGGAGAAGGTTTAAATTCCATTAAGACTCTAAACAGGGTGAGCACAGAGTCTGAAACTCCACAGCTTGATACCTGGTAGTGCTCTGGTAAGAAGGGAGAATCCCCAGGAGCAAAGTGAAGTCCAGGGGTCTTTGGGCCACATGGGGAGAGGCGGTTCTCCTGCTGGGAGGATGTCTGTTACAGGCTGTGCGCCCCCCCGACAGGCAAAAGCCCCAGTGGACCGTGGAGAACAACCACATTCATTGGTGCTAGAAAAAGGTTAAGGGTAACGCCTGGTGCCTGATGTGTGTTGTGATTTGACTTTATTCCTGAAACGCTGCTGCTACACAATCGCATGAACTTTTTCTGGGGCTGGCAGACACCCAGCTGCAGTCTCTGGGCATCAGCAGCCCGACAGTCCCACTAATGTTCCTGGGTGTGGCTGGCACCTGGCCATTGCTCGTGAGAGCCTCCTGCAGAGGGGCAGAATAGGTCAAAGCCGCAATCCCTCAGAAGTCAGGGTTCGGGGAAAACAGCCACATCTGGGATAAAACTCAGCAGGGAGGTGTTACCTAGGGCTTGGTAATGGACAGTGTAAAAGCAGGTAGTGGATGGAAGCCAAAGACAAAGTACGGGTGTGCAATTGCTGACTGGGGAGACAATTCCTGACATTAGAGACTGGGTGGCTGGGTGACACCATTTTCACCACTCCCGCGCTTGCACATACAAACCTACAAGCGCCACAACAATCCACCCCAGTAAGCTAAGCAGTGCCACCTAGAGGAGAATGGAGCCTTTGCACTAAGCTCCGCCCCACTGGGCCAACCACACTCTTAAGGAACACAAGTCTCTCAGCCTGCTTAGTTTATGCACTATAAAGTGCTTCATAGTTTGACTTCTAGGTTAAAACGAAGTAATTTCAATCGTCTTTCAGTCTGTTCACTGGTTCATCCATTCAATTTTCTTTTTTCTGCCTCGTTTTCATTTTTTTCTTTTTCTTGAATACAGAAAGAGAAAAATTTTATTTTTATTTTCAATTTTTATTAAAATATTTTTTAAATTTTTTTCTACTATATTTTTTACTTTTGTAAGTTTTTCAAATTCTATTTTCTTTCCATCATTTCATTTTATTCAATTTCAGTGTATTCATTTGTTCAAATTTTCAAACGATTTCCTGTTTTTCCCCTTTTTTCTCTAATCTATCAAGTCCTAGATGAAAATATACCTAGGATCTAGCATCATTTATTTGATTTTTTTGTGATTCTGTTTTTAACTTTTTGGGTTTTTTTATTTTAATTTTCTTTAAGCTCATTAATTCCTTTTCTTCCTTCAAAATGACAAAACAAAGGGATTCACCCCAAAAGAAAGAGCAAGAAGAAACGACAGCCAGGGGCTTAGCCAACATGGAAACAAGCAAGATGTCTGAACCAGAATTTAGAATCATGATAATAGGAAGCCTAGCAGGAGACTAAAATAGATTAGTATCCTTCTCTGTGGAGACAAAAGACATAAAAGCTAGTCAGAATGAAATAAAAAATGTTATAACTCAGTTTCAATCTTGAATGGATGCCACAGCTGCAAGGATTTGATGAGGCAGAGTAGTGAATCAGTGATGTAGAGTACAAACTTATGGAGAATTATAAAGAAGAAAAACAGAAGGAAACTAAGGCGAAAGAGCACGATTTTAAGAATTAGAGAAATCAGTGACTCATTAAAAAGGAAGAATATCAGAACCATAGGGGTCCCAGAAGTGGAAGAGAGAGAAAAATGGGTAGAAGGGTTATGTGAGCAAATCATAGCAGAAAACTTTCCTAACCTAAGGAAACACACAGACATCAAAATCCAGGAAGCACAGACGACTCCCACCAGATTCAACAAAAACCGACCATCAAGAAGGCATATCATAATCAAATTCATAAAATACTCAGGCCAGGCAAACCTCATGAAAGCAGAAAGGGAAAAAAAGTCCTTAACCTACAGGGGAAGACAGATTAGGTTTGCAGCAGGACTATTCACAGAAACTAAACAAGCCAGAAAAGAGTGGCAGGATATATTCAATGTGCTGAATCAGAAAAATATGCAGCCAAGAATTCTTTATCCAGAAAGGCTGTCATTCAAAATAGAAGGAGAGATTAAAAGTTTCCCAGACAAACAAAAATTAAAAGGAGTTTGTGACCACTAAACTATCCCTGCAAGAAGTTTTAAGGGGGACTCCTTGAGGGAAGAAAAGATGAAATACAAAAAAGAGACCAAAAGCAACAAAGATTAGAAAGGACCAGAGAATACCACAGGAAACTCCAACTCTACAAGAAACATAATGGCAATAAATTCATATCTTTCAGTACTCACTCTAAATGTCAATGGACTAAATTCTCCAATCAAAAGACATAGGGTAACAGAATGGATAAGAAAACAAGATCCATCTATATGCTGTTTACAAGAACGCACTTTAGACCTAAAGACACCTTCAGACTGAAAGTAAGGGGATGGAGAACCATCTATCATGCTAATGGTCAACAAAAGAAATCAGGAGTAGCCATACTTATATCAGACAATCTAGACTTTAAAATAAAGACTATAATAAGACATGAATGGAATTATATCATAATCAAGGGATCTATCCACCAAGAAGACCTAACAATTGTAAACATTTTTGTTCCAAATGTGTAAGAACCCAAATATATAAATCAATTAATCACACACATAAAGAAACTCATTGATAATAATACCATAATAGTAGGGGACTTCAACACCCCACTTACAACAATGAACAGATCATCTAATCAGAAAATCAACAAGGAAACAATGGCTTTGAATGACACACTGGACCAGATGGACTTAACAGATATATTCAGAACATTTCATCCTAAAGCAGCAGAATATACATTCTTCTCCAGTGCACATGAAACATTGTCCAGAATAGACCACATACTGGGATGTAAATCAACACTCAACAAGTACAAAAAGATTGAGGTCATAGTGCACATATTGTTAGACCACAATGATATATGAAACTCGAAATCAACCACAAGAAAAAATTTGGAAAGGTAACAAATACTTGGAGACTAAAGAACAATACACTAAAGAATAAATGTGCTAACCAAGAAACTAAAGAGGAAATTAAAAAGTACATGTAAGCCGAATCACATCCTGGGTTGGAGGGAAGATGGCGGCGTAGGAGGACGCTGGGCTCACCGCGCGTCCTGCTGATCACTTAGATTCCACCTACACCTGCCTAAATAACCCAGAAAACCATCAGAGGATTAGCAGAACGGAGTCGCCGGAGCCAAGCGCAGACGAGAGGCCCACGGAAGAGGGTAGGAAGGGCGGCGAGGCGGTGCGCGCTCCACGGACTGGCGGGAGGGAGCCGGGGCGGAGGGGCGGCTCGCCGGCCAAGCAGAGCCCCCAAGTCTGGCTTGCAAAAAGCAGAGGGGCCTGACGGACTGTGTTCCGACAGCAAGCGCGACTTAGCGGCTGGGAGGTCATAAGTTAACAGCTCTGCTCAGAAAGCGGGAAGGCTAGAGGACAAAGGGAAGGAAAGCTGCTGAGCCCCCGGACGACAGAGCTCAGTTTGGTGGGGAACAAAGGCGCTCGCCAGTGCCATCTCCCCCGCCCATCCCCCAGCCAAAATCCCAAAGAGAACCAGTTCCTGCCAGGAAACTTGCTAGCTCCGCGCAAACACCCAACTCTGCGCTTCTGCGGAGCCAAACCTCCGGCAGCGGATCTGACTCCCTCCTGCTGCCACAGGGCCCCTCCTGAAGTGGATCACCTAAGGAGAAGCAAGCTAAGCCTGCCCCTCCTGCCCCTGTGCACCTTGCCTACCCACCCCAGCTAAGACGCCAGATCCCCAGCATCACAAGCCTGGCAGTGTGCAAGTAGCCCAGAC
>NW_024413850.1:0-15681 GCF_014898765.1 Herpailurus yagouaroundi | reverse complement strand
TATCTATCTATCTATCTATCTATCTATCTATCTATCTATCATCTATCATCTATCTATCTATCATCTCTTTATCATCTCTATCTATTATCTATCTATCTATCTATCTATCTATCTATCTATCTATCTATCATCTATCTATCATCTATCTATCTATCATCTATCTATCATCATTATCATCATCATCTATCATCATCTATCATCTATCATCTCTCTCTCTATCTATCATCTATCTATCTATCTATCTATCTATCTATCTATCTATCTATCATCAATCTATCTATCTATCTATCTATCTATCTATCTATCTATCTATCTATCTATCATCTATCTATCTATCTATCATCTATCTATCATCTATCTATCATCTATCTATCATCTATCTATCATCTATCTATCTATCTAATCTATCATCTATCTATCTACCATCTACCTATCTACCATCTATCTATTCATGTTATTGAACTTAAAAATTGTATATTAACCCTTTATTAGATATGACATTTGCAAATGTTTTCTCCCATTGAATAGCTTGCCTTTTCACTGTGTTTTTATTGTCCTTTGATGCACATAAGTTTTTTTTTTTAAATTTAATGTTTATATTTATTTTTGAGACAGAGATAGAGCATGAGCAGGGGAGGGGCAGAGAGAGAAGGAGACACAGAATCTGAAGCAGGCTCCAGGCTCTGCACTGTCAGCACAGAGCCCGACGCGGGGCTTGGACAGATGAAACATGAGATCATGACCTCAGCTAAAGTCGGATGCTTAACTGACTGAGCCACCCAGGCACTCCAATGCACATAAGTTTTTAATTTTCATATAATCAATTTTATCTAGTTTGTTTTGTGTGTGTGTGTGTGTGTGTGTGTGTGTGCGCGCGCGCGTGTGTGTGTGCCTATATTTTTGATGTTATCCCCAAGAATTTACAGAAATCCAATCATGAAGTTTTTTTCCTATTTTTCTTTCAGTGGTTTTCTATTTTGGCACATATGTTTAGGTCTTTAATCCATTACAAATTAATTTTTTTTGGTTAGTGTTAGATTAGCATCCAACTTCATTGTTTTGCATATGGATACCCAATATTCCCAACTCCATTTATTGAAAAGACTGCTCATTTTCCACAGAATAATCTTGCATTATTCTTGAAACTTATTTGGCCCTCTCTATAAAAGTTTATTTCCAGTCTCTCTATTCTATTTCTTTGGCCTGTCTTTATGCCAATACCTGTTGTTTGGACAATTGAAGCTTTTAAATAAATTTTAAATACAGAGCTCTTGAGCTTAGTTCTTCATTTTATATAGTTTTGGCTATATAGAATGCCTTGAGTTTACACTTAATATATAGATCTTACACTTTAAGATTTATTTTTCCATCTGCAAAAAAAAAAAAAAATACCATTAGGATTTTGACAGGGATTGCACTAAATCTATAGCACTTTGGATAGTATGGACATATTAACAACATTAAATCTTCTAGTCAATGAACATAAGCATCTATTGCCTTTGTGTTGATTGTGCAATCTGTAATTTGTTAAAGTAATGTTTTGTGGTTTTCAGTGAATGTCTTTAATATCTCTAGTTAATTCATAACTATTTTATTCTTTTTGATGCTATTTTAAATGGAGTTGTTTTCATAATTTCCTTCTCAGATTGTTCAACTTTCGTAACATACAGTACAGTATACATTACAGTATAGTTCCATAGAAATGCAAATGATTTTCATGTTTTGATTTTATTTCTCACAATTTGCTTAATTTGTTTGTCAATTCTAACAAATTTTAGTTGAATCTCTCAGATTTTTACATAGAGATCATATCATGTGCAAACAGATCATTTTACTTCTTCCTTTCCATTTGGGGTACCTTTATTTCTTTGTTATCACATAATTGCTATGATTAGAAATTGCAATACTGTGCTGAATGGCAGTGCCAAAAGGAGACATACCTGTCGTGTTCCTCATATTCATGGAAAACTTTCAGAATTTCTTCTTTGTGTGTGATGTTAAGTGTGGGTTTTTTGTATGTGGCATTTATTATATTGAGGTACTTTCCCCCCCCCCATTCCTAGCTTGTTTAATATTTTTGACATGAGAGGATGTTGAATTTTGTCAATACTTTTTCTGCATCTTTTAAGATGATCTTCTTTCCACGTCATTCCATTAATATGATGTGTCATGTGAATTTATTTTCTTTGTTGCATTGTAGGAATAAATATCACTTGGTTATGGATATGTCTCTGAAAAGTGGAAGGAAATTTTGGGATAAGAAAATGTAAACTGAAGAATGATTCAAGTTAAAACCAGTAGTACACTTTGTTTGTTTGTTTGTTTGTTTGTTTGTTTGTTTGTTTGTTTGTTTGTTTTAAAGAAATTTAAGACAATTTTCTCCCAAGAGTTTGCTTTTTAAGAAAGTCACTCTGTTGCGTATTGGGAGGCAAAATTTGTAATACAAGGTAATGACACCCGTAAAAGTCTTGATATCCATAAAAACAATAGGCCAGGCAATCAACTATCAGAAGCTTTGCTTTCCCCATCCTATCCCTTGCATACAGGTTTGTAACCCCAACTTGACATTTCCACTTAACACTAACTCGTCCACTTGTCCCCGTTTTCCCAGCCTGTTCTCCAGGAACCCCTCCTCATTGTTGCATCAGCTTCCCTTAAGGGATGCTGGTGCCCCAGCTGCCCTGTTCTACCCTGACTCCTATCCACATGGCCTCCTGATTCTAAACCTTCCAGCACTCCCCACCACCAGCAGCTCAAGGTTCAAGGGCCTCTAGTTAGCCTTCAGCTTGCCACGGCGTGGAACTAGGACAATATGGCAGCACATTTCTGTTTCCCCTAGGTAGCCACAGCTGTGGCTAGGAGGGTTTATCCCTCTCCTGCCTTCTACTTCCGGACCATTATCCGCGCTGTGCCCTCTGCCAGGAATGCATGAGTCTCACTTCCGACCTCACAACCACCGTAGGAGATGGTCATCATGGCATAGATGTTAAGACAGAAGGCTCTGGAGTCACACTGCCCAGGGTCGGCTTCATGGGTGTGCAACTGTGTGGTCACACAGGGGCCTGTGCTCAGCCAGCAGGGCCCCAGGCTTGGTTTAACGTCCTGCTGCTGCCATGGGGACATGTAACCAGTTCTGAAGGAGGGCTCACAAACTATGTAGCCGGTCCCAATTCTGACACTGAGAAACGATAGGACTGTAAGATACGGGTCATGGCCAAGGGCTTGGAACGGGTGGGATGCGTGGAAGTAATCAATAAATGGAACCTATAGGCTCCCGTGTCATGTGTGAGGAAACAGGGGCCCAGTGACTCGATCAGCAGCACACAGCCGTCACATGACAGAAAGTGAGGCAACTCACTTTCACTTCCCGTGAGAATGTGAACTTTCCTACGTAGCCCCGGCTCTCAGCACGTGGTCACATCTGCTCCTAGCGTATTAACCCTGTGACAGTCAGTACTCAGTGCTCGCCCATACCTCTCTCCATTCCTTTTTCACAAGGCTTGAAAAGTAAGCAGAGCACCGAGCTGGGACTTTTCACATTGGATCAATGAGAGAGTAAGCCAGTGCCTAGCCCGAAGGCCCAAATCCAACACAAGCCTTGCTGAGACAAAGACGGCGACGTCAGAGACGGGCGCGCCATGAGCCCGTTCGTCACGCCTGTTTCTCTCGGGTCTTGAGCCACAACCCTCCTTCCTCTGCAAAAGAGGCTGACCCACGCCAGCTGGAGGAAAGGCTGCTTCTGTGGGGCCATGGGGAGAGGGGCGGTCTTGACCTTTCCTGTGGCTCCCGGATTGCACTACAGGGAACGGAGGAGGTAGGTCCCGACGCTACCAAGAGCAGCTTTTCATGGTCCCGCAACAGTGAGAGTTCAGCGCCCCGATTTCTGGTGGCGTCAACGGGGCAGCGCTACTGCTGAGGTCAGAGTGGAGCGTTCCGTCCCTTAAGCACACACTCACGCGTGTTGCACCGGCGCTGATGCCCTGCTCTTGGGGAAGAAGCTGGTGGAGGGCAAGCAGGAGGGGGAGAGAATGGTATCTTGTCCTTGGGGATTAGGCTGACTGATGCGGAGCATTACCGCCGCAGGAAGTGCTAAAAGCCACGGATATGACAACTCCGGGGAGAAAGCCTGGGCCGAAAAAATCAGGAAAAAGAGGCCTTCCCTCGGCTCCTTACCCTAGAGCCAGAGCGTGACCTGAGACTTGAAGGAGGAGGAGGCATAATTGCCAGCTTCACTGTATCAGTTTTCTATCCTACTGTAACAATTGCTACATATTTAGCAGTTTAAGCAACATAAACATATTCTCTTATAGTTCTGGAAGTCAGAAGTCACATGCATGTATCATGGGTGTGAAAATCAAGGTAATGAAATGCTGCATCCTGTTTTGGAGATCCTAGGAGAAAATCTGTTCCTGCCTTTTTTTACACTTGCAAGAAACCACCAACATTCCCTGGTGTAGCCTCTTCTCCCATTTCAAACATATTAACATGGTAATTTTGTGACCATCTATTCATAATCACATTTTCCTTTGTCTCTTCTTTTCTGCCCCTCTCTTCTGCTTTTCAGGACTTCATGAATATATTATTATATTGTCCTGTAAGACAATGTTATAAGTAACTTAATTGCATTAACAACCTAAATTCCTTTTTGCTATGTAACATAACAGTCACAGGTTCTGCAGATTATGATGCAGACATCTTTCAGGGGTCATTATGTGAGCTACACCCATTTTGTAGTTTACTAAGTGGCCTTGGATAATTTGTCCAATCCCTCTAAGTCTAACTCTTCTCTTATTTCTGTAAAATACAGAAATAATATCCACCTGTCCATTTCAAATGTTCCAAGAATTTAATGAGATAGTGTATGTGAAAATTGCAAATGTTCCATGTGAATATAAATATTCTTATTAGGAGGAGGGGAAGCAATGTAAGTTTTTGAATGTTTGCTATATCCTAGGTTGGCATTTTTTGGATTAGCTACCCTAACCTAACCTGAGATGGTTTATCTCAGATAGTGCAGATCTCTTCTCAACTTCATGATGTAATACTGGAATCTTGAAATCACCCATATTGTAAGAGTATTAGCACTAAATTCCTATATGCTAAATACTAAATTCTATAAAAATTTCCCCCTAAAGGATAATTTGTTGAACATTTACCAGAGCTCTGTAGTTTCATCCCATTTCCTTAAGAAAATCTCCTAACATTGATATTATTGCCTCATACAAGAGAGAAACAAAGTGAAGCCTAGAGACAGTAAGGAATTTTTAACAATATGTACAAAAATGAAATAATTGTACCTAAGGTGGTGGGCTTTCATATGTGGGCTGTGAAAATGAGGCTTCAGGCAGTTTACTCAGGCCCTTGATTATATTATTGGCCCCTGTTTTAACTTTAGAAAGACTTTACCAAACTATTTTTAAAGCAATGTGTTTTGGAATTTAGGCAGTGTATAAAAATACGGAGCATTTCTAATCCACTGTAGAGATTTAAAGGGATTTGATACAAACAAATTACCAGCTCACTCAAAATTGACATGCCACATCATCTTCCAGTGAGGCAAACTGGAAGTGTTTGAAGGTCATGAAACACAAGTGCTTCATTTAGAAATGGGTATGGTAACTAATAAGTTGGTATCATTAATTTTATGTAGGATAGTAATGGTGACAGAAAGAAACAACTGAGTTGATGCTTCATTTTAATCAGGTTTCTATTAAGTTTCGGGTTTATTGTAATTATGCAAGGGATTTAAACTAGTTGGTAGGTATAAGAATTTCATTAAAACAGGAGCAAAGGCTGAATGTCTATCAATGGCTCTCAGTCTTAGCTGCACATTGTAATTACATGAGTCTCTTTCAAACCGTCAGCTGCCCAGGTTGTATCCAGAGCAGTTTCCAGGTCTAGTTAAGTAAGAGCCAGCACTGCAGAGTTTATTTTCTTTTCTCCCACATTGGGTTTTCTGTTGTTTATAAAGAGTCTTTGGTGGGTGGATGAAGATGTGATACATATACATTAAATATTACTCAGCCATAAAAAGAATGCAGTCTTGCCATTTGCAGTACTGTGGGTATTAACTAGGGTGTATTATGTGAAATAAGTGAAATAAGTGAGTCAGAGACAGATATCAAATGACTTTACTCATATGTGGAACTTAAGGAATAAAACAAATGAAAATGGGGGGGGGGGCGGGAAGGCAAACAAAGAAACAGACTCTTAACTCTGGAGAAGACACTGATGGTTACCACAGGGGAGGTGAGGGGGAAGATGGGTGAAATAGGTGATGGGTATTAAGGAGTGCACTTGCAGGATGAACACCAGGTGATGTATGGAAGACCTGAATCACTATATTGTACACCTGAAACTAATGTTACACTGTATATTATTACCTAACTGGAATGTAAATTAAAACCTAAAAGAAAAAAAAGTGTTTGGGAAAAGCTTAGTATCCGCTTACAGCCAGAGGCCCTGTCTCAGCAAGAGGGAAAGGGCTCAGGGCCTTTTTTTCTAGATGTTTCAGGGATTAAGAAGTCCCACCCCTAGAAAGCCAGATGTCATGTCTCATGGGACATCACCAGGAGCCAGTTAAAAACTACCTGAGCTGACCAGTTAATGTGTAGATCAATGAAACAGACATTGCTGGACAAAACTTACAGGATTAGTTCCCCCAAAACTTTTTTTTTTAATCTTTATTTTTGAGAACAAGGGTGCTGAGGAGGGGCAGAGAGCAAGGGACACACACAATGTGAAGCAGGCTCCAGGTTCCAGGCTCTCAGCTGTTAGCACAGAGCTGGACCTCAAACCCATCAACGGTGACCCACAAACTATGAAATCATGACCTGAGTTGAACTCAGATGCCTACCCAGCCAACCAGGTGCCCCAAAACTTTTTTTTTTTAAATGAAAGAGAGCCCATTCTCTGATTTGCACTAGATCCAGCCTTTCATAAGCTCTCTAGTTCCAACACGTTTGCTCTGAGGCTCTTGTAGTGTTGTTTCGAAGAAAATTTGAGTCCACAGGCAGGTGAGAGGCCAGGTTTCACAGTAAACAATGAGTCTTCCACACCCTGAGTTCTCTGTGAAAAGAAATCTAAAACTTTAAGCTTTAAGTGTGCCAAATCCATGCCAAATTGATCACTTCTACTAATTCCTAGGAAGGAAACTTAAAATGGAAAAAGATAATCATTAACGTTTCTTTGACCCTAATTCTATAACTCTTCCCATCAAGAATCTTGGTGGGGATGTCCATCTGAACAACCACTTTGCAGAATGGGGTAATATCAATAAAAAACATTAAAATGCACATGCCCTTTGACTCGGTGATTCTGCTTCTAGATTAGTAGTCTTTAAACCATCTGTGAGACGAGACCAATGTATCAATCTTTAAACATGTATGTCATGTTTATATTAAACTGATAAAAAAAACACTCTCAATTTCTCTGTCTCATCAAAACCAAGCAACACCTAGATCAGAGATTAGCACCAGTCTGCAGACTACTGTTTTAGTGCCACTGTTCTAAAAGAACTTATTTCATAAATACACCTCCATGTAAGCATATTGACACAAGGGTTATAGACTCATTTATAATATCCAATGATTGGAAACAACCTACATGTTCAGCAGTAAAGTACTGGGAAAATACCTTACGGTATATTCACCTACGGCAGTACTATTCAGCCATCAGAAAGAAAGATGGGACTCTGAGAAATATTAAGTGAAAAGGGTGAAACATAGAGTGGCATTTGTACAACCTGCTCCTTCGTCGTAAAAGAGCAATTATGGGCTTAGATGTACAAACTGAAAATTAGAAGTCATGGCCAAGAGTGCTTGCTAGCTGTCTACCAAATTTCTTCTCCCTTTCTCCCACAGTTGTAGACTTTCTGCCAGGCATATTGCCCAGCATACCGTGCAGTTATGAGGGGCCGGATAGGTCCTCCCTCTTAGAAGGCGAGCAGAAGGTGGGTGCCACTGTTGAGTGTCCGCCTTAAGATGCTGGTCTGAGTATTCTTCCTTCTTATTCCCCCCCTTGCCTCAGTTGGAACCCAACTGCAATGGTGCCCCATCCTGGACCATGCTGCTGATGCCAATTCCCTACAGGACAGCCTAGCAACACAAGAAAAGGAAGACGGGATCTTGGATGGCTATGTTGAGAGAGCTGCCTTGCCAAACTAAACTATTATCATTGAAACTGTTGTGGGTGTCTTAGTCCCTGCAGGCTTCTATCACAAAATACCAGAGACTGGGTAGCCTATAAACAAGCATCCATTTCTCACAGTTCTGGAGGCAGCAGGTCCAAGATCATGGCTCTGGCAGATTCAATGTCTGGTGAGAGCCTGTTTCCTAAACAGCCATTTTTTTGCTGTAACATCACTTGGTAGAAAGGACAAGGGAGCTTTCTTGGTCCAAGTTTATAACAGCATCAGTTCACTCTTGTGGCCTAGTCACCTGCTGAAGGCCCCACCAGCTGACACCATCATCACCTTGGAGGTTAGATTTCAACATATGAATTTTGGGAGGACACAAACATTCAGGCCATAGCATATGGGATAGAGAAGTAAACTTCAGTGTTGTTGGGTCTTTTAATTACAGCAGCTGAAACTTTACACTGACAATACAAAAGAATACATAAGAATCTTTAAGAGTGATTGTCTGTAGGAAGCAAATTTGTGTTGAGAGGGAGATACATTCACTGCTTATTCTTTAATAAGATTTGAATAATTTAAAAAAATTATGTGTAGGTAACAGCATTAATTCATTTTTAAACAATAATAAAAAATAGAACAATGATGCTTCCTTTGATAATTCACAATCTGAATATTCTGTGTCAGTGTTCTCAATGAGAAATAAGCTAATTTCTGCAACAATTTTTTTTTTTATTAACTACTGGTTTTATTACCTTTACCCTATTAATATATGCGCTAAGGGAAAGATAAAAGTGTTTCAGATTTTCATTAATTTTTATGCTGTCAGCAAAACAGTGTCACAGGGCATGAGCTTAAAATGGATTCTCAATTACTCATGCCATTAAAGATATGCATTTTTATGTTATCAAAACAGGCGACAAATTTATGCAGTGTTAACAGAGGTGAATTACCACAGTACCATATATTCTTTTCAATATATCTCACCACCATATTTCTGACTTTAGATATTCATCTCTAAGACTCATAACACAATCATAAATATCCTCCTATAAACTTACTACAGTGATAAAACATCATTCAATATGACAAAACTAAAATTTTCCTTCTCAAATTCATACCAATTGCTATATTCTCCATATCAAGTAAAACTGTAGCAAATCATTTTGTGCAGTTCCTTAGAAATATCTTTTTAAAGAACTCATCCTGGAAGATTAACCAGGACACATTTAAGGAAAAGTGATATAGTGTATAATTTTTTTTCCTGTTGAGGAAATTTTACTTACAATTTTTTAATTCTGGAATAATCCTCAGCTATTCTCATGGAAATTTAATAAAAGGCCTTTCATGATCCTAAGATTCATACCTTTAGTGTCATAGAGCATGCTGTTCACAGTGCCACAGGAAGTAAGGGCAGCAGGCAGCCCTAATAGTGTATCATTTAGGAAAAGTATGCTAAGATGTTCTAACTTTATGTCTTTGGAGTACAAAGCAAAGGTAAAATTAATTTCTGTGTTAGTAATTATGAATATAAAAATATTATTAAAACTGCTTCCCTTTTGATATAGTTCAAAGTAAAAAGGGGAATTTTAAAAATCCAGTATAGATGGAAATTGCTTTTGTATTTTAGCTCTATTTCTCTACTTTATAATTGCATATATTAGTTATGTAAAATGTAACATATCAATTATTAATTTTAATATTTTCAGTAATGACAATTGACTGATATTCAAAAGGTTTGTAAGTTAGCTAGATATTTATTTAATGGTTAAAAATGAAAAGAAATTATTTGTTTGTTTATTTTTATTGTTATTTTAAGAGCTCATGCACACACTTGTCAGGGAGGGGGAGTGAGGAAGGGAGGGACAGACTCCCAAACAGGCTACGTGCTCAACACCCAGCACCGAGGACGACACAGGTGCAATCCTATGAATGTTAGATCATGACCTCAAAAAAAGTAAAGAGTCAGAAGCTTTACCAACTTGAGCCATCCAGGTGCCCCAAGAACTAGAAGAAACTTGCCTTGCCTCAGCATTTAAGTAGTATTCACATTTTAGAAGCCAAATATTAAAACCAGTAGTTGTAATAAAATAATTGTAAAAGAAAGATTGATGCAACCACAGTTATAACTACATAACTGCTGATAGTATCAGGAATTAATTAACACATCAGGGTTATTCATGGAAAAATGCAGTAGATAGGTTTCTAAGTTGTCCCCAATCTTTCCCACCTTCTGTTATCAGACCTTTATATAATCCTGTACTTCAACATGTTATACAATGAATCCTTTCCACTTACCACATTTTTTAGCCTTTGCCAAAAGACGCCTTCTGCCTTGGGGTTGTCAGGCCATTGAAGATGGAGCTCTTGCAGATCTTCTGGCATAGCCTCAAATACTGAGAATTCTGTAACACTGGCTCCAGCTGAATAAATATAATCACATCCATGTTCTCATTCATTACCCTCTGCAAGGCCAAGTAGAATGCTGTTTTAAAGTTCCAGTTTTTGACATATTTTTTGGTTAAGACAAATATTGTTTTCTTGCTTTGGTTTATGTTCTGCATGAGCTTACTGATGATGCCTAATCCTGGGTCCCAGTCCCTGTCCTCTAAACAGAAGAACACAATTTTCCTTGCTCTCTTCTAGGTGCAACTGTAGCTCATTTATCACCCAGTCAGTAAGAGAGGCATCTTTGGTGTCATAAGAAACATAGGCATCATAAAAAGTTTGGGATGTGGAAAGAGAGACTGAAACAGCGATAAAAAAATTCCAGTACAGCAAGTCATTGGATCAGAATACTTCACAGGTTAATTCTTCAATATTTAAAGAAGAATTAATGATAATTCTCAAATTTTCCAAAACATTTCAGAAGAGAGAATATTTTCAAACTCATTTTATCAGGCCACCATTACCTGCACATCAAAACCGTATAAATATACCACAGGCAAAAAAAAATTGCAGGCCTATATTTCTCATAAATATACATGTAAAAATTCATAAAAACAAAATTTCAGTCTAATAAATATACATATAAAAATTCTCAAAAGAATCCTAGCAAAATGAATTCAGCACATTAAACATTTCATTCACCATAAAGAAGTGGGGATTCAGCCCTGTGACACACAGATGGTTCAACATTTGGAAATCAATAAATGTGATACATCACATAACTAGAATGAAAGAGAAATATCACATTATCAACTCAATAGAAAAAGGATTTGGCAACATTCAACCCTCATTCATCATAAAAATCCAAATAAATTAGTTACAGAAACAATGTACCTAAACAATAAAGCCATATATAACTAAGCCACAGCTGACATCACACTCAGTGGTGAAATGTTGAAAGCTTTTCTTCTCTGATCAGGAACAAGACAAAGATCCACTCCACCATGCCTATTTAACACATTATAGAAAGTCCTAGCCAGAGCAATCAAGAAAGAAAAGGAAATAAAAGGTACCTGAACTGGAAAAGAAGAAGTACAATGGTCTTGTTTAGCATATGAAATTATTTTATATATAGAAAATCTTAAAGACTCCTTCAAAAAAACCTTTTAGATCTAATACATATAGTCAGTAAAGTTGCAAGATAATATATGAACATACAAAAATCAGCCAGTGTTTTTATACACTAAGAAAAAATTTTCTGAAAAATAAGATTTTAAAACTCCATTTATAACAGCATCAAAGACAATAAAACACCTAGGAATAAGTTTAACCAGAGATGAAATATCTCTACACTTAAAGGTGTAAGTCACTGATGAAATAAATTGAAGAAGACATAAATAAATGGAAAAATATCTCAAATGCCCATAATACTCAATTCCATCTATAGTTACAACACAATCACCATCAAGATTCCAATGTCAGAGGTGCCTGGTGTCTCAGTAGATTGAGTGTCTGACTTCAGCTTAGATTATGATCTCACAGTTCATAAGTTCGAGCCCTGTATCAGGCTCGCAGCTGTCAGTGTGAAGCTCCCTTCAGATCCTCTACCCCATCTCTCTCTCTCTGCCCCTCCCCTGCTCATGCTCTCTCTTTCAAAAATTAATAAACATTAAAAAAACGATTCCAATAACATTTCTTTGGAACTAGATAAAATAATCATAAAATATGAATGAGGGTCAATGTCAAGGAGCACAGAATTTCATGTGCAAGATGTGTAGTTTGACTTAGGTGGTTGGCAATGGAAATAAAAAGAAGTGGATTCAAGAGACATCCAGGAAGTAAAATTGAGAGACATATTAATGGATAGATAATAAGCTAGGTGTAGAAGGGAGGATGTGTTCACAGTAATTTCCAATTTTTTGGCTGTGCGACAGAGATTGAATATGAATAAATGAAAATGCCATTTACTTTGAAACACTTTTGTTTGTTCATTTATCTGTTTTCATGAGAAGTAGGTAGTGGATATTATGAATTAAATATGACTTGTTGAACTTGAGTTTGTTATATTCAACTGGAGACTTCCAGTAGGCAGTGACTTATGTAGATCTAAAGTTCAGAAGAGAGTTCTGATATAGACAAATGATTTGGAGTATTGTAGAAGTTAAAGCCAAGGGTATTAATGAAATCATTTCGGGGGAGTATAAGGTAAAGAAGTAAAAGATGAATGACCCAGTATTCATAATATCTAAATTTAATAGCTAAGATGATGATAAGACTGAAATGGAGGCAGGATATTGCCCACAGAGATAGATTAGAAACTAAGAGTATTGCTTAAAAAGAATTAAAAAACACTATCTTTTTTTTTTTTTTTTCCTTCAGGACATGTGATGTTGGGGAGATTCTGGATGGTGGAAGATGTTGGATCACATTGTCCCCCTACCCTTCAACCTTTCTCTGAAACTTGTCAATAAAATGGTTTGATGTCCATCCCTCTCCAAAGCATTAAAGCAGAAAGCATAATATATAATGAGAAATCAGACTTACTATATTTGAAATATTTTCAAAGACAAATTAACTTATATGTTAAAAAAATAACTCTTATAGCAGAAGCAAACCCCAGATATATATTCTATACATTGAAGAAAGTATATTGTAGAAATGTTATAAATAAAGACATGGAAAAACCAGCAAAAGATAAAGCAAAAAGAAAAAAATGTTAAATATGTTAAATTTAAAATAAACTGTATATATATTTATATATATTAAATATTTCAAAATCTTTAGAATCATAGATGATGATGTTTGGGACAAAAGATTATTAATTGGTATAAAGAACATTTTATTATTATAATGCACATGCTTATTTATCTGTTATGAATATGTGGGCACCAAAAACAATATAGTATAGATATTCCAAAAATAAACAAACAAAAAAATAAAATATTCAAATAAAAACTATCTAGAAACATGATACATAGGAGATTTTAATATCATAATCCAAAACATATATTTTCATGAGTAAAAATATAAAATATCAAAAAGCAAAAATGACCAGTGGATAAGATTTATACATCTCAAACTGCGCTATAAAGAGAGAGGTTGCTACTTCTTTTCATGTGCTCAGAGAAATTTTGCAACATTATTACATATCAGTGCAAAAAAGAAACATTAGTATATTCTGAATAGGTGACTTAAAAAAAATTAATGTTTATTTATTTTTGAGAAAGAGAGAGAGGCAGAGTATGAGCATGTGATGGGAAGAGTGAGAGGGAAACACAGAACGTGAAGCAGGCTCCAGTCTGTGAGCTGTCAGTACAGAGCCCAAAGAGGGGCTTTAACTCATGAAGTGTGAGGTCATGACCTGAGCCTAAGTCGGATGCTTAACCAGCTGAGCCACCCAGCCACCCACATTGATATATTCTAAAAAGTAAAAAAGTGCAGACATCATTTCTGAGAGCAATTCCAAAAACTTGAATAAAAATGACTTTGCCATATAGAATTTGGAATTTGTTTCCTCACCACATTTTGCTCAAAAGGGAAAGAGAAAACATACTTGTAACATATAAAAAAACCAAATTATTTATATACACAATTTATATAGTATGCTTAGGGAAAAATTCTTAGATCTAGGTACATTAATAAGAAATTGTGAATTAATAACAAAACTAACAAGTACATGTAAAGCTTATACTTTTAATATCTCAATAAAATACATCTTATTTAACAATATAAAAAAAAAGAGAATGGGAGGAGTTAAGATGGTAGAGTAGTACAGGGACTCTGATCTTGTCTCATTCCTTGAACACTGCTACATCATCATGAAATCATTTGGCAACCTAGGAAAATGATGTGGGGATTAATTAATAAAAGAATCTTTACAACTAGATGTAGAAAATGTGGCAGATATGTGGCTCAGAGATGTGAATTGAGTGAGAGAAAATCCAGGGTGCTACATAGTGAGGGAGCCCCTTTTGCAGAGAGAAGAGAGAGAGACAAAGAGAGGGGGAGAAAAGAACAGCACATCGGATTCACACAAGAAAAACACTCCCCAAAACCATTGACTGGGGAATTGAGAACTGACTATCAAGTCTTTACAAGTAGAGGAACTCCAATTTTGAGTTTTTGGAAGTCTGCACCATTTATTAGAGTCAAGCTGGGCAGGCATTAGAGGTGTTCCTTGGGAGAAAGAGGGTAGGGGCCTGGGAGTCAACAATGTGGTGTGGTGGATTCCCTGGGTTGAACTGGGGAACATTCCCCTTCATGGACTACATTTGGAAGACAGTATATTGCCTCTCTAAGGACAAAAGAGGATGCTATTAAGTGGAAATTCATCAACAAGGGACAGAAGCATACACAAAAAGCAGATGACTTTTTCACTGCTTTTTACTCTGTTCTAGGATAAACTCCAAGCACCTGCATGACCATGAAACTGCTTTTCTGGAAAAAAAATGACACCAGACACAGCGTAGTGAGGTTTTCCTCCAGATAAGCAGGTCCTTTAAGATTTCGAGTATTTTGTTTTGTTTGGTTCCTTCTAGTAGGCTCCATGCCCAGTATGAAACACAATGCAAGACTTGAACTGATGACGCTGACATCAAGACCTGACTTGAGGTCAAGAGTTGGAAGATTAACAGACTGAGCCTCACAGGTTTCCTGAGATTTGATTTTTGGATCCCAGCCTCACGCCACAGATAAAACACAGAACTGTGCCACTGGGTGAGCCTACAGCCCAGGAAGAGACAGGGCAGGGACCTGATGGAAGTTAAAACACAAGAGGGGAGATTATTATCTGCAAGGGTTTCTGAACAGCCTTTCCAAAGAGGAGAGAGCTGGGTGATGCCATATGCCCCACCTCCACCCACCAGTACGGTTGAACTTCAATAGGCAACACAGCACTCCCAGTAGGCGCTAGAATTGCTTACACCAAACTCTGCCCAATAAACACTGCAGATGCATCTTTGCAAATCTGACTGTGACCCAGCACAGTTAACCTCACCCCAGACGACTAGCACCTAATAGGTGCCCTGCATATACCAGCTCTATTGATGATAGAATACTCCCAGTGTCAGCTGTAATTGTGTTGGAAATAAGACCAGGCTTGTTTTGGTTGTATTTTTGTTTTCTTTGTTTTGGTTATAATTTTTTCTTTGTTTGTTTGT
>NW_024413849.1:0-1264 GCF_014898765.1 Herpailurus yagouaroundi | reverse complement strand
ATGCTTGAAGGAATCTGGGAAAGTTGAAAACCAAGGCAGAATGCTTTAAAAGGTGCTAAATAAGGTCTCTATAATTTTCTTTCAATTGCCATAAACATTTTCCTTGCTAATGTTCCTGGGTTCACAGGCCTTATTTGAAAAGTAGAGCCTAATTTATACCTGTCTTGTTACTTATGCCATCAAAATTCCATCAAAACACCGCAATGTTTTATCAACCTTTTGTTGGCCTTTGTTGGCATGTCTTTTCTATTTCTTTTTTTTTTTTTAATTTTTTTTTTCCAACGTTTTTAATTATTTTTGGGACAGAGAGAGACAGAGCATGAATGGGGGAGGGGCAGAGAGAGAGGAAGACACAGAATCGGAAACAGGCTCCAGGCTCTGAGCCATCAGCCCAGAGCCCGACGCGGGGCTCGAACTCCCGGACCGCGAGATCGTGACCTGGCTGAAGTCGGACGCTTAACCGACTGCGCCACCCAGGCGCCCCGTGTCTTTTATTTTTCAATGTTTCATGGAATGTTAATGAAACACTGCCACAACCAAGGGACTTTGCAGGTTATATTCCACAACATATACATCATGCTGTTATTTTGAGGGGTCTTTAAAACTGCACCTAAAAATCCACATAGAGAAATCTTTTAATATTCATATGATCTTAAGAGGCTGAAGATTACATTAGACACCTTAAACGCTCTTATGTGTGATGATTCATCTTCCCTGGTTACTAGTTTTTGGACATGCACATATATTGGTTGTCCTATAACAATGTGCTGCATTTGGTCTTTAAATGCTATGTACTGTTAATGCTTACTTAATGTTTAGTGTAATGATGCAGAACTTTGGTGAGTTCATTTATAATAATATTTTCTATTGCCAGAATGCTGACATTAAGCATGCTGACATCTATCATGATTCAGATAGTTGCAAGTCATTTTAAGCACTGTTTGAAACTTCATTAACTTACTTATATTAAAGTTGACTAACTGATATTAAATTTAAATGACTACATTAAGCATCTGTGGGGAAGCACCAAAGGCTTGCTTCATTGTCCTTTCTTTGGAAAGTTTCAACTTCTTATTATGAGATTTAGATTATTATAGTGATTGGAGAAACTGAACTGATTAAATATTGTAAAGTGTTGTAATATTGGATGATATTGGACTATGCTATTCTTTTTTTTTTTTTTTAGTTCAAATACTTTTTATTGTCAAATCGGTTTCCATACAACACCCAGTGCTCATCCCAAAAGGTGCCCTCCTCAATACCC
>NW_024413848.1:0-1218 GCF_014898765.1 Herpailurus yagouaroundi | reverse complement strand
CTGCAATTGAGCCGCCTTCTGGCATGGGCCCTCAATTCAGCCCTCAATGGAGATCACGAGACCGGAGTGGCTTCGGCCCTGGTGACGTCCCTGGCCCGAACCCTAACCCTAGCTAAGGCTCTCTCCCCATGGGGACCCAATTCCAACGTCTGACAACATCACTCGTCTGAGGTCCAGAAGCGGTGTAGACTGACTCGGCATGGAAGTTGGAAGCTCCCCATTTCGTTTCCCAGGCCCGGGTGCAGCTGCCCGTGAGGATTCCGGAGGCCTCCTCGACCAGGGGCGGATCGACGAGTGTGGCCTTGGCAGCCATAGACGGATCCTGACCGGCACCGTCCCTTGTGCCCTCAACTCAGCCCTTCGCGGAGACCACTGCCCTGCTGTGGGTTCGGCGCCTGGAGCCTCCTGGGTGCTAACCCTAACCCTAACCCTACCCCAAACCGGGACCCTCCACGGAAACCTAAGCCTGCCTTGATCCCTAACCCTGCAATTGAGCAGACTTCCGGAACGGGCCCTCACTTCAGCCCTCGAGGGAGATCACGAGACCGGAGTCGCTTCGGTCCTGGCGACGTCCCTAGCCCGAACCCGAACCCTAGCTAAGGCTCTCTCCCCATGGGACCCAATTCCAACGTCTGACAACATCACGCGCCTGGAGTCCAGATGCGGGGCAGGCTGAATCGGCATGGAAGCTGGAAGCTCCCCATGTACTTTCCCAGGCCAGATTGCAGTTGTCTGAGAGGATTCCAGAGGCCTCTTCGAACAGGGGGGATCGACGTGTATGGCCTTGGCAGCCAAAGATGGATCCTGACCAGCACCGTCCCTTGTGCCCTCAACTCAGACTTTGGCGGTGACTACTGCCCTGCTGAGGGTTCGGTGCCTGGAGCCTCCTGGGACCTAACCCTAACGCTAACCCTACCCCGAACCGGGAACCTCCACGGAAACCGAAGCCTCCCTCGAACCCTAACCATCCAATTGATCCGCATTCTGGCATGGGCCCTCACTTCAGCCCTCAATGGAGATCACGAGACTGGAGTCGCTTTGGAGCTGGCGACGTCCCTGGCCCGAACCCTAACCCTAGCTAAGGCTGTCTCCCCATGTGGACCCAATTCCAACTTCTGACAACATCACTCGTCTGAGGTCCAGAAGCGGTGTAGACTGACTCGGCATGGAACCTGGAAGCTCCCCATGTCGTTTCCCAGGCCCGGCTGCAGCTGCCCA
>NW_024413847.1:0-2423 GCF_014898765.1 Herpailurus yagouaroundi | reverse complement strand
AGATCCTAAGGGGGACCCTGTGAGACAAAGTACCAGAGACATCACTAGAAGCATAAAACATACAGACATCACAATGACTCTAAACCCATATCGTTCTATAATAACACTGAATACAAATGGATTAAATGCGCCAACCAAAAAACGAAGGGTATTGGAATGGATAAAAAAAGAAGACCCATCTATTTCCTGTCTACAAGAGGCTCATTTTAGACCTGAGGACACCTTTAGATTGAGAGTGAGGGGATAGAGAACTATTTATCATGCTACTGGAAGCCAAAAGAAAGCTGGAGTAGCCATACTTATATCAGACAAACTAGACTTTAAGTTAAAGGCTGTAACAAGAGATGAAGAAGGGCATTATATAATAATTACAGGGTCTATCCACCAGGAAGAGCTAACAATTATAAATGTCTATGTGCCGAATACGGGAGCCCCCAAATATATAAAACAATTACTCATAAACATAAGCAACCTTATTGAGAAGAATGTTGTAATTGCAGGGGACTTTAACACCCCACTTACAGAAATGGATAGATCATCTAGACACACGGTCAATAAAGAAACAAGGGCCCTGAATGAGACATTGGATCAGATGGACTTGACAGATATATTTAGAACTCTGCATCCCAAAGCAACAGAATACACTTTCTTCTCCAGTTCACATGGAACATTCTCCAAGATAGATCATATAATGGGTCACAAACAGCCCTTCATAAGTTTAGAAGAATTGAAACTATACGATGCATACTTTCAGACCACAATGCTATGAAGCTTGAAATCAACCACAGGAAAAAGTCTGGAAAACCTCCAAAAGCATGGAGGTTAAAGAACACCCTACTAATGAATCAGTGGGTCAAACAGGCAATTAGAGAAGAAATTAAAAACTACATGGAAACAAACGAAAATGAAAATACAACAATCCAGAAGCTTTGGGACACATCAAAGGCAGTCCTGAGAGGAAAATACATCGCAATCCAGGCCTATCTCAAGAAACAAGAAAAATCCCAAATACAAAATCTAATAGCACACCTAAAGGAAATAGAAGCAGAACAGCAAAGGCAACCTAAACCCAGTAGAATAAGAGAAATAATAAAGATCAGAGCAGAAACAAACAATATAGAATCTAAAGAACTGTAGAGCAGATCAACGAAACCAAGAGTTGGTTTTTTGAAAAAATAAACAAAATTGACAAACCTCTAGCCAGGCTTCTCAAAAAGAAAAGGGAGATGACCCAAATAGATAAAATCATGAATGAAAATGGAATTATTACAACCAATCCCTCAGAGATACAAACAATTATCAGGGAATACTATAAAAATTATATGCCAACAAATTGGACAACCTGGAAGAAAGGGACAAATTCCTAAACACCCACACTCTTCCAAAACTCAATCGGAAGGAAATAGAAAGTGTGAACAGACCCATAACCAGCGAAGAAATTGAATCGGTTATCAAAAATCTCCCAACAAATAAGAGTCCAGGACCAGATGGCTTCCCAGCGGAGTTGTACCAGACGTTTAAAGCAGAGATAATACCTATCCTTCTCAAGCTATACCAAGAAATAGAAAGGGAGGGGAAACGTGCAGACTCATTCTATGAAGCCAGTATTAGTTTGATTCCCGAACCAGACAGAGACCCAGAAAAAAAGAGAACTACAGGCCAATATCCCTGATGAATATGGATGCCAAAATTCTCAATAAGATACTAGCAAATCGAATTCAACGGCATATAAAAAGAATTATTCACCATGATCAAGTGGGATTCATTCCTGGGATGCAGGGCTCGTTCAACATTCGCAAATCAATCAACGTGATACATCACATTAACAAAAAAAAAAAGAGAAGAACCATATGATCCTGTCAATCGATGCAGAAAAGGCCTTTGACAAAATCCAGCACCCTTTCTTAATAAAAACCCTTGAGAAAGTCGGGATAGAAGGAACATACTTAAAGATCATAAAAGCCATTTATGAAAAGCCCACAGCTAACATCATCCTCAACGGGGAAAAACTGAGAGCTTTTTCCCTGAGATCAGGAACACGACAGGGATGCCCACTCTCACCGCTGTTGTTTAACATAGTGCTGGAAGTTCTAGCATCAGCAATCAGACAACAAAAGGAAATCAAAGGCATCAAAATTGGCAAAGATGAAGTCAAGCTTTCGCTTTTTGCAGATGACATGATATTATACATGGAAAATCCGATAGACTCCACCAAAAGTCTGCTAGAACTGATACATGAATTCAGCAAAGTTGCAGGATACAAAATCAATGTACAGAAATCAGTTGCATTCTTATACACTAACAATGAAGCAACAGAAAGACAAATAAGGAAACTGATCCCATTCACAATTGCACCAAGAAGCATAAAATACCTAGGAATAAATCTAACCAAAGATGTAAAGGATCTGTATGCTGAAAACTAT
>NW_024413846.1:0-1164 GCF_014898765.1 Herpailurus yagouaroundi | reverse complement strand
GGAGGAGACAGCATACTATGAACCTCTCCCAGGCACTCCTCAAAGGACGTTGCCCCAGAGACCAGTCTGAACTCAGGGATGGATCTGCTATCTGAAGCCAGAGTGGCTGAGGTCACCTGGAAAGAACTAGGAGGGAACTGGCAGGGACCAGGCTCACAACTCTAGAGGTTTGGGCTCTAACTAGGGTTCAGAGCTTGAACCATTGGGGCTAATGAATGGGCTCCCAACTGACCCCCACAGAGGGTCTCCAGAAATAATTCCAGAAAGAACTGACATCCCTCCAGCGATGCCTCCCCAACATCATGAGATGATGCTGGACACTCATGGTGATTCTCTCACCGTCCTCCATCTTGACCCGGTCCCCAAGCCCTGCCAGGTGATGACCAGACTCGGGAACCCAGAACGGCAACACTCACCATGTGTGGAGGCTCACAAGCATTCGACGGGCTGCCCATCCCATATGATGCCTGGTTCAGCACTCGGGTTTCCTGCCATCCTATGTCAGTGCATTTAACCCTCAGAATGGCTCTAAGAAGCCAGTTTAAGTGTCTTCATTTTACACGTGAGAAAGCGGGCCCCAGAGAGTCTGGGGGGAGAAAAAAACAAAGAGAAAGGGAAGCCTGGCCAAGGAAGCACTGGAGCGGGGGCCAGACCCCAGGATGGTGGTTCTGGGTCGCGCCCTCCCCCCCACCCCCAGCTCTCTGGCAGCACTTAGCACACCACTGTGTTATGGGGGTCAGTGCACAGCACTCAGGGCACCAACTGTGGATTTCTGGCAGCTTGAAAGAGTGGGGACACGGACGTCAACTCAGGAGTCCCCACCCTGCGAGGCACAGGGGAGGCCCTTCATGAACCACCAAGCAAGAAAGGGCCATCAGGGACTTATAGGGAGGACTGGAGGGCGTACTACTGAGGATGCCTTAGGTAGCAGACAAGCTTTCCAACCTGCCGTTGGCAAGAGCAAGCAGGAACAGTCACATCACTCTGCTTAAGACCCTGTACCGGCTTCCCACCGCTCTTGAGATAAAATCAAGCTGAGGGCTGTCTCCAGCATCTTTGGCCCGGGCCTCCCCTCTCCCCGCTGCCCAGCCAAACTTTCAGCATCACCGCCCGCCACCAAAGCTCCACGGTCCCCTCGCCCTGAAGGCCTCAGCTCTGCCGTCA
>NW_024413845.1:0-1644 GCF_014898765.1 Herpailurus yagouaroundi | reverse complement strand
GTGCAAAAGATGCATCCTGGGCTTCACATACCTCCTCTGGATGGGAGTGTTACCAAGTATTGCCTGTATATTATGATAACCGCTCTCACCCTTAAAACTGCCGCTTATCCACTTGTCCCCACAATTGTTATAGGACAATAAGGGGGTCCAGGGTATTCAGCACCTTTCCCTCCCTCCACTAAGATTGCTACATGGGAAGAACACCCACTCTGTCAGTCACCTGGTGCCCCAAGGGCTAAGTATTGGACTGAGGATATAACCAAAACTATCAGTAACCCAAGTCACAACAAGGGCCTCCAGAGAGGGAAGCGAGCTTGCTACACTTACCTTCTTCAAGGGGGAGTCTCAAACAGGGGAGAACTGCACTACAGGGCCCTTCAAAAAGTTATAAAGCATACCCAGGATAGGGTAATACAAGCCATAAAGGCGACCACTCTGTCAGCAGCCTACCAACGTTTGAAACTTCAGCCGTCAATCAGATGCATACCAATTCCACACTCCAGCATTGGGCCGACACTGCTCTACTAGTCCTCCAAAGATAGATAATCACATGCAAACCTCCTGGATGTGCTTGCCCCTCAGTCAGAGGACTTACTTAGCTACTCAGATCCGTTTGACCTAGGAAGCTCCTGAGAACCTCAAAACCAACACCTCTGTATTAATTGGACCCCTGGCCACTAGGGGGGGCCAATGCGGACAAATTAATCCGTACAGTCCCTGAATTCCCTCTCTAGGAGGAAGAGATAGAACCTCAATGAGGACTACAACCCTATGTTGCACCCTTGGGGTGCTCTATCCGTGTTCTTTTTTTTTTTTTTTTTTTTTTTTTAAAATTTTTTTTAATTTATTTATTTTTTTTTGACAGAGAGAGACAGAGCATGAACGGGGGAGGGGCAGAGAGAGAGGGAGACCCAGAATCAGAAACAGGCTCCAGGCTCCGAGCCATCAGCCCTGAGCCCGACGCGGGGCTCGAACTCACGGAGCGCGAGATTGTGACCTGGCTGAAGTCGGAAGCTTAACCGACTGCGCCACCCAGGCGCCCCGTCTATCCGTGTTCTAATTCGGCCTATCGATGCTTAGAGGCCAACTGGACTCCGAAATGTTATTCCATCTTCCAGACCACAGAGACATTTGTATACACTGAAGATCAGTTCCTAACAACCTTTAGCCCCAAGTCTCAGGCTAAACGGGCAGTCCTGCTACCCATTCTGATAGGCTCAGAAATTGTGTCAGCAATAGAAACTGGATAAGGGGGCATTGGTTTATGCATGGGACTGTACCATAAACTATCTCAAGAGCTAAATGAAGACATGGAATGGGTGGCCGAGTCTCTGGTGACTTTACAGAACCAAATAAACTCTCTGGTGGCAGTTACACCCCAAAATAGACAAGTCCCCGACCTCCTCACTTTAGAAAATGGAGGGATTTGGGCGCCTGGGTGTTGTGACATTTATCATTGATACACGTGATAACTGACAGGGTATTTCCCCTTTTCCCAAGTTACATTTATTTTGAAGAACTTATGTGAGTGTATGAAAGATATTGGGGCTTCCGAGAATCAGTAGATGTTGGCGGACCAGGTTTGAAATAGCAGCCCCAGAGGTCAAAACACACAATCTCCAATCATGTTTTGTTTGTTTGTTT
>NW_024413844.1:0-1926 GCF_014898765.1 Herpailurus yagouaroundi | reverse complement strand
TATTCCATTGGTCTATGTGTCTGTTTTTGTGCCAATACCATGCTGTCGTGATGATTACAGCTTTGTATAGAGGCTAAAGTCTGGGATTGTGATGCCTTCTGCTTTGGTCTTCTTCTTCTTCAAAATCGCTTTGGCTATTCAGGGCCTTTTGTGGATCCATATGAATTTTAGGATTGCTTGTTCTAGTTTCAAGAAGAATGCTGGTGCCATTTTGATTGGGATTGCATTGAATGTGTAGATAGCTTTGGGTAGTATTGACATTTTGACAATATTTATTCTTCCAATCCATGATCACGGAATGTTTTTCCACTTCTTTATATCTTCTTCAATTTCCTTCATAAGCTTTCTATAGTTTTCAGCATACAAATCTTTTACATCTTTGGTTAGATTGATTCCTAGGTATTTTATGCTTTTTGGTGCAATTGTGAACGGGATCAGTTTCTTTATTTGTCTTTCTGTTGCTTCATTGTTAGTGTATAAGAATGCAACTGATTTCTGTACATTGGTTTTGTATCCTGCAACCTTGCTGAATTCATGTATCAGTTCTAGCAGACTTTTGGTGGAGTCTATCGGATTTTCCATGTATAATATCATGTCCTCTGCCAAAAGTAAAAGCTTAACTTCATCTTTGCCAATTTTTTTTAAATCTTTCAATTTTTATTTTTTTATTTTTTTTATATATGAAATTTATTATCAAATTGGTTTCCATACAACACCCAGTCCTCATCCCAAAAGGTGCCCTCCTCAATACCCATCACCCACCCTCTCCTCCCTCCCACCCCCCATTAACCCTTAGTTTGTTCTCAGTTCTCAACAGTCTCTTATGCTTTGGCTCTCTCCCACTCTAACCTCTTTTTTTTTTTCTTCCTTCCCCTCCCCCATGGGTTCCTGTTAAGTTTCTCAGGATCCACTTAAGAGTGAAACCATATGGTATCTGTCTTTCTCTCTATGGCTTATTTCACTTAGCATCACACTCTCCAGTTCCATCCACGTTGCTACAAAAGGCCATATTTCATTTTTTCTCATTGCCACGTAGTATTCCATTGTGTATATAAACCACAATTTCTTTATCCATTCATCAGTTGATGGACATTTCGGCTCTTTCCATAATTTGGCTATTGTTGAGAGTGCTGCTATGAACATTGGGGTACAAGTGCCCCTATGCATCAGTACTCCTGTGTCCCTTGGATGAATTCCTAGCAGTGCTACTGCTGGGTCATAGGGTAGGTCTATTTTTAATTTTCTGAGGAACCTCCACACTGTTTTCCAGAGCGGCTGCACCAATTTGCATTCCCACCAACAGTGCAAGAGGGTTCCCGTTTCTCCACATCCTCTCCAGCATCTATAGTCTCCTGATTTGTTCATTTTGGCCACTCTGACTGGCGTGAGGTGATACCTGAGTGTGGTTTTGATTTGTATTTCCCTGATAAGGAGCGACGCTGAACATCTTTTCATGTGCCTGTTGGCCATCCGGATGTCTTCTTTAGAGAAGTGTCTATTCATGTTTTCTGCCCATTTCTTCACTGGGTTATTTGCTTTTCGGGTGTGGAGTTTGGTGCGCTCTTTATAGATTTTGGAGACTAGCCCTTTGTCCGATATGTCATTTGCAAATATCTTTTCCAATTCCGTTGGTTGCCTTTTAGTTTTGTTGGTTGTTTCCTTTGCTGTGCAGAAGCTTTTTATCCTCATAAGGTCCCAGTAATTCACTTTTGCTTTTCAATCCCTTGGCTTTGGGGATGTGTCGAGTAAGAGATTGCTACGGCTGAGGTCAGAAAGGTCTTTTTCTGCTTTCTCCTCTAGAGTTTTGATGGTTTCCTGTCTCACATTCAGGTCCTTTATCCATTTTGAGTTTATTTTTGTGAATGGTGTGAGAAAGTGGTCTAGTTTCAACCTTCTGCATGTTGCTGTCCAGTTCTCCCAGCACCA
>NW_024413843.1:0-1868 GCF_014898765.1 Herpailurus yagouaroundi | reverse complement strand
GGGGAAATAGGAATTAGCCTCTTTTAACAGGCAGAACAAACTCACCTAGTTAAAACTCACAACATTGTGGACAATGTCTAAACACTCATCACTGGAGACAAGGAAAAACTCTGCAGAGGACTTAGCTGAGGGACAGAGGAGCCAATACACGACAGCACAGTGCACACAGAATATGCAACAAATGCTTCCTAAAGTGTCAAGCCCTCAACAGCAATTGAACACTTCTCAATAAAGACACTACTCTAGAAGCAGAAAACAAAACAGGATTTTCTAAAACGCTTAAGAAAGCAGAGACATAGACATACACCATGATGGAGGAATTCATCCCAAAAGAAAAAACGATAAAAGGTCATTGCCAGGGATATGCTTAAAGCACATATAACTAATATGCCTCAAACAGAATTTCTAAAACTCTCTCAAGGAAATAGAATTTTTAAATACTATCATAAGGATACTTGCTGTGCTAGAGGAAAGCATAGGAGACATGAAGGAAACACTTACTGCAGATAGAAATGACCTAAAACCCAGTCATGTTGAAATTTTAATTTTTTTTTCAACGTTTATTTATTTTTGGGACAGAGAGAGACAGAGCATGAATGGGGGAGGGACAGAGAGAGAGAGAGACACAGAATCAGAATCAGGCTCCGGGCTCTGAGCCATCAGACCAGAGCCCGACGCGGCGCTCGAACTCACGGACCCCGCGAGATCCTGACCTGGCTGAAGTCGGAAGCTTAACCACCTGCGCCACCCAGGCGCCCTGAAATTTTAAATGTTGTAACGGACACTTCTCTAAAGAAGACATCCGGATGGCCAATAGGCACATGAAAAGATGTTCAACGTCGCTCCTTATCAGGGAAATACAAATCAAAACCACACTCAGATATCACCTCATGCCACTCAGAGTGGCCAAAATGAACAAATCAGGAGACTATAGATGCGGGAGAGGATGTGGAGAAACGGGAACCCTCTTGCACTGTTGGTGGGAGTACAAATTGGTGCAGCCGCTCTGGAAAGCAGTGTGGAGGTTCCTCAGAAAATTAAAAATAGACCTACCCTATGACCCAGCAATAGCACTGCTAGGAATTTATCCAAGGGACACAGGAGTACTGATGCATAGGGGCACTTGTACCCCAATGTTCATAGCAGCACTCTCAACAATAGCCAAATTATGGAAAGAGCCTAAATGTCCATCAACTGATGAATGGATAAAGAAATTGTGGTTTATATACACAATGGAATACTACGTGGCAATGAGAAAGAATGAAATATGGCCTTTTGTAGCAACGTGGATAGAACTGGAGAGTGTGATGCTAAGTGAAATAAGCCATACAGAGAAAGACCGATACCATATGGTTTCACTGTTATGTGGATCCTGAGACAATTAACAGAAACCCATGGGGGAAGGGAAGGGAAAAAAAAAAAGAGGTTAGAGTGGGATAGAGCCAAAACATAAGAGACTGTTAAAAACAGAACAAACTGAGGGTTGATGGGGGGTGGGAGGGAGGGGAGGGTGGGTGATAGGTATTGAGGAGGGCACCTTTTGGGATGAGCACTGGGTGTTGTATGGAAACCAATTTGACAATAAATTTCATATGTTAAAAAAATAATAATACACACAAAAAAAATAAAATATAAAAATTAAAAAATTTTTTAAAAATAAAATAAATAAATGCTGTAACCAAGATGTTTCAACTCTCCACAGACTAAACCCTACAACCTCGGTCTCCTCTGAAAGGAGAGTTGTTAAGGCCATAATCTCAATGTGTTCTGACAGGAGCCGTTCCCTCCAATGTCCCTGGCTCTGGCTCTCTCCTGCAGGTGAGGAGGAGTAGGTTAGGAATCCTCCACTGAAACCATCTGTCTCCTGC
>NW_024413842.1:0-2520 GCF_014898765.1 Herpailurus yagouaroundi | reverse complement strand
TATATGATCTATCTTGGAGAATGTTCCATGTGCACTCGAGAAGAAAGTATATTCTGTTGGTTTGGGATGCAGAGGTCTAAATAGATCTGTCAAGTCCATCTGAAGTAATGTATCATCCAGGGCCCTTGTTTCTTTATTGACCGTGTGTCTAGATGATCTATCCATTTCTGTAAGTGGGGTGTTAAAGTCCCCTGCAATGACGACATTCTTATCAATAAGGTTGCTTGTGTTTGTGAGTAATTGTTTTATATATTTGGGGGTTCAGGTATTAGGCGCATAGACATTTATAAATGTTAGCTCTTCCTGATGGATAGACCCTGTGATTATTATATAATGCCCTTCTACATCTCTTGTTACAGCCTTTAATTTAAAGTCTACTTTGTCTGATATAAGTATGGCTACTCCAGCTTTCTTTTGGCTTCCAGTAGCATGATAAATAGTTCTCCATCCCCTCACTCTCAATCTAAAGGTGTCCTCAGGTCTAAAATGAGTCTCTTGTAGACAGCAAATAGATGGGTCTTGTTTTTTTATCCATTCTGATACCCTATGTCTTTTGGTTGGCGCATTCAGTCCATTTACATTCAGTGTTATTATAGAAAGATATGGGTTTAGCGACCCGTTTAGAAGATGGCGGCGTAGGAGGACGCTGGGCTCACCGCGCGTCCTGCTGATCACTTAGATTCCACCTACACCTGCCTAAATAACCCAGAAAACCACCAGAGGATTAGCAGAACGGAGTCGCCTGAGCCAAGCGCAGACGAGAGGCCCACGGAAGAGGGTAGGAAGGGCGGCGAGGCGGTGCGCGCTCCACGGACTGGCCGGAGGGACCCGGGGCGGAGGGGCGGCTCGCCGGCCAAGCAGAGCCCCCGAGTCTGGCTTGCAAAAAGCGGAGGGGCCTGACGGACTGTGTTCCGACAGCAAGCGCAACTTAGCATCTGGGAGGTCATAAGTTAACAGCTCTGTTCAGAAAGCGGGAAGGCTGGAGGACAAAGGGAAGGAGAGCTGCTGAGCCCCCGGACGACAGAGCTCAGTTTGGTGGGAACAAAGGCGTTCGCCAGCGCCATCTTCCCCGCCCATCCCCCAGCCAAAATCCCAAAGAGAACCAGTTCCTGCCAGGGAACTTGCTCCCTCCGCGCAAACACCCAACTCTGCGCTTCTGCGGAGCCAAAACTCCGGCAGCGGATCTGACTCCCTGCTGCTGCCACAGGGCCCCTCCTGAAGTGGATCACCTAAGGAGAAACGAGCTAAGCCTGCCCCTCCTGCCCCCGTGCACCTTGCCTACCCATCCCAGCTAAGACGCCAGATCCCCAGCATCACAAGCCTGGCAGTGTGCAAGTAGCCCAGACAGGCCACCCCACCCCACAGTGAATCCCGCCCCTAGGAGAGGGGAAGAGAAGGCACGCACCAGTCTGACTGTGGCCCCAGCGGTGGGCTGGGGGCAGACATCAGGTCTGACTGCGGCTCCGCCCACCAACTCCAGTTATACACCACAGCACAGGGGAAGTGCCCTGCAGGTCCTCACCACGCCAGGGACTATCCAAAATGACCAAGCGGAAGAATTCCCCTCAGAAGAATCTCCAGGAAATAACAACAGCTAATGAGCTGATCAAAAAGGATTTAAATAATATAACAGAAAGTGAATTTAGAATAATAGTCATAAAATTAATTGCTGGGCTTGAAAACAGTATAGCTGACAGCAGAGAATCTCTTGCTACAGAGATCAAGGGACTAAGGAACAGTCACGAGGAGCTGAAAAACGCTTTAAATGAAATGCATAACAAAATGGAAACCACCACAGCTCGGATTGAAGAGGCAGAGGAGAGAATAGGTGAACTAGAAGATAAAGTTATGGAAAAAGAGAAAGCTGAGAAAAAGAGAGATAAAAAAATCCAGGAGTATGAGGGGAAAATTAGAGAACTAAGTGATACACTAAAAAGAAATAATATACGCAACATTGGTATCCCAGAGGAGGAAGAGAGAGGGAAAGGTGCTGAAGGGGTACTTGAAGAAATAATAGCTGAGAACTTCCCTGAAGTGGGGAAGGAAAAAGGCATTGAAATCCAAGAGGCACAGAGAACTCCCTTCAGACGTAACTTGAATCGATCTTCTGCACGACATATCATAGTGAAACTGGCAAAATACAAGGATAAAGAGAAAATTCTGAAAGCAGCAAGGGGTAAACGTGCCCTCACATATAAAGGGAGACCTATAAGACTCGTGACTGATCTCTCTTTTGAAACTTGGCAGGCCAGAAAGAATTGGCACGAGATTTTCAGTGTGCTAGACAGAAAAAATATGCAGCCGAAAATCCTTTATCCGGCAAGTCTGTCATTTAGAATAGAAGGAGAGATAAAGGTCTTCCCAAACAAACAAAAACTGAAGGAATTTGTCACCACTAAACCAGCCCTACAAGAGATCCTAAGGGGGACCCTGTGAGACAAAGTACCAGAGACATCACTACAAGCATAAAACATACAGACATCACAATGACTCTAAACCCATATCTTTCTATAATAACAC
>NW_024413841.1:0-1025 GCF_014898765.1 Herpailurus yagouaroundi | reverse complement strand
GGATTGAAGAGGCAGAGGAGAGAATAGGTGAACTAGAAGATAAAGTTATGGAAAAAGAGGAAGCTGAGAAAAAGAGAGATAAAAAAATCCAGGAGTATGAGGGGAAGATTAGAGAACTAAGTGATACACAAAAAAGAAATAATATGTGTATAATTGGTATCCCAGAGGAGGAAGAGAGAGGGAAAGGTGCTGAAGGGGTACTTGAAGAAATAATAGCTGAGAACTTCCCTGAACTGGGGAAGGAAAAAGGCATTGAAATCCAAGAGGCACAGAGAACTCCCTTCAGACGTAATTTGAATCGATCTTCTACACGACATATCATAGTGAAACTGGCAAAATACAAGGATAAAGAGAAAATTCTGAAAGCAGCAAGGGGTAAACGTGCCCTCACATATAAAGGGAGACCTATAAGACTCGTGACTGATCTCTCTTTTGAAACTTGCCAGGCCAGAAAAAATTGGCACGAGATTTTAAGTGTGCTAGACAGAAAAACTATGCAGCTGAGAATCCTTTATCCATCAAGTTTGTCATTTACAATAGAAGGAGAGATAAAGGTCTTCCCAAACAAACAAAAACTGAAGGAATTTGTCACCCCTAAACCAGCCCTCCAAGAGATCCTAAGGGGGACCCTGTGAGACAAAGTACCAGAGACATCACTACAAGCATAAAACATACAGACATCACAATGACTCTAAACCCATATCTTTCTATAATAACACTGAATTTAAATGGATTAAATGCGCCAACCAAAAGACATAGGGTATGAGAATGGATAAAAAACAAGACCCATAAATTTGCTGTCTACAAGAGACTCATTTTAGACCTGAGGACACCTTTAGATTGAGAGTGAGGGGATGGAGAACTATTTATCATGCTACTGGAAGCCAAAAGAAAGCTGGAGTAGCCATACTTATATCCGACAAACTAGACTTTAAATTAAAGGCTGTAACAAGAGATGAAGAAGGACATTATATAATAGTGACAGGGTCTATCCATCAGGAAGAGCTAACAATTATAAATGTCTA
>NW_024413840.1:0-1339 GCF_014898765.1 Herpailurus yagouaroundi | reverse complement strand
ATATTCCTTGCTGATTACAGGTGGCAGCCTGAATGGAAAGACTAAGCAGTTATGGGCAAGGATGAGTTAAAGGATTTGCCCCGTTTAAACAGCTCTGTCCAGACTCTGAATTTCCTTCCAGAACCCTTCAAAAAAAGATGTGCTCACATAAGATTTAGCTGACCATTGGGTCATTGCCCACTTCTGGGGTTTGGGGAGGTGTCTCTGACACTGAGTTGGAATCAGGTCTTGGGAGCCAAGGCATGTCATATGACATGTTCCAGGTGAAGATCAAGTTTGGCAGAGAAGAGAAGAGGCAGGATGCGACCAGGTGGCTTTACTTTCCATGGTGTTAGACAAGTTTGGGCCAGGTCCAGCCATCCTAGAGAGTAGGGCTCCCAGCTGGGGGCAGTGAGCATTTCTCAAGGACCAGTCAGAATTCTGATAGAACAGGAGCAGGAAGAGGTAGTCCTCTGCCAGGGACAGAAGGTAATGAGATGTTCCCTGAGAAGGAAGAGAGGGCTTCACCACTGCCATCTCCCGCATGGGGTCAATTGCTTCCATTAAGATGGACCTTTAACAAGAATGGGACCTTGATCATTCTCCAGAGAACGCCCAGCCTGCAAGTGCCCAAAGATGCTACAGCTCTTCCCATGCAGGCACACCTAGGGAGAACACTGACAGAGGCCCATAGGCCTGGCCCCGCTGAGGGTCCAGAAGGCCTGCCCGTGAGCTCTGGGGAGCCAATACCAGAAGACTAGACACTGGCATCTGTCATCGGGTTCCCAAAGGGATGAGAAGCTAACTAACCAGAAGGTTTGTGTGTTTTGAACAAAGAGAGGAAGTGGCAACTCCCAAGAGCCAACAGGAGCTGGATCAAACAAAGGAAACTGGAAACCTGGCCTCATTTTCTTCTGCAGTAACAGAATTCATACCTTCTGGAAGAAGAAAGCGTTTAAGCACCTTCCACGTGCTTGCCGCCAAGCCAGAGGATTTCCGTAATCTCACTCTTGCAACCGCCTTGAGGCTACTAAGGCACCAAGCTGTCACCTGCCAAACTGTATGGCTTGAGAAGGCAAGATTTGAATGCAGAAGTCTGTCTGAATACAGAATCTGAGTGAATTTCACTGTATTTTGTTGATTACTCTCAGAGCAGTCTTTTTTTTTTTTTGTTTTTTTTTTTTTTTTTTTTAATTTTTGAGACAGATAGAGACAGAGCATGAGCAGGGGAGGGGCAGAGAGAGAGGGAGACACAGAATCCGAAGCAGACTCCACGCTCTGAGCTGTCAGCACGGAGCCCGATGCGGGGCTCAAACTCACAGACCGTGAGACCATGACCTGAGCTGAACTTGGATGTTTA
>NW_024413839.1:0-1620 GCF_014898765.1 Herpailurus yagouaroundi | reverse complement strand
GATGGACATTTAGGCTCTTTCCATAATTTGGCTATTGTTGAGAGTGCTGCCATAAACATTGGGGTACAAGTGCCCCTATGCATCAGTACTCCTATATCCCTTGGGTAAATTCCTAGCAGTGCTACTGCTGGGTCATGGGGTAGGTCTATTTTTAATTTTTTGAGGAACCTCCACACTGTTTTCCAGAGCAGCTGCAACAATTTGCATTCCCACCAACAGTGCAAGAGAGTTCCCTTTTCTCCACCTCCTCTCCAGCATCTATAGTCTCCTGACTTGTTCATTTTGGCCACTCTGACTGGCATGAGGTGATATCTGAGTGTGGTTTTGATTTGTATTCCCCTGATGAGGAGCGACGTTGAGCATCTTTTCACGTGCCTGTTGGCCATCGGGATGTCTTCTTTAGAGAAGTGTCTATTCATGTTTTCTGCCCATTTCGTCACTGGGTTATTTGTTTTTTGGGTAAATTTGTCTTTTAATGCAAGGGAGTACCACTGAAAATTTTTAAGCAAGGAAACAGAACCTCTTCAATAAGTTATTAAAAATTCACTCTAGAGGCACCTGGGTAACTCAGTCGGTTAAGCTTCTGACTTCTGCTCAGGTCATGATCTCACAGTTTGTGACTTCGAGCCCCACATTGGGCTCTCTGCTGTCAGTGCAGGTCTTCTGATCCTCTGTCTCCCTCTCTCTACCCCTCTTCTACTCTCTTTCTCTCTCTCTCAAAAATAAAACATTAAAAGAAATTTCCTCTAGCAAAAAAAAAATGGAGAATGGATTTGAAATATGAAAAATGTAATCTGAAAATCAACTATTAGAACAGTCAAGGTGAAAATATTTAGTATTGAATTAAGTTAATGATAATATGTTTGAAAAGGGGAGGAAGTATTTGTGAAATATATTTAAAAATTCAGATAATTTGATAAATTGGATATAAATTGAAGAAGAATAAAGATGAAATATCTTAGATAACTTCCAAATCTCTATGAATGTGTCTTGCTCAATAATGATCCACTAACCAACATAAAAATACCTTATAGAAAACTGAAATTTAGAAAGGAGTGAATAATTCTCTTTTTGATTGATTGGCTTTGAAACAGCGTGGAATGGACAGGACACTGTTGTGAGTATAAATTTCAAGTCTAGTAAAGAAGATATAATTTTGGTGGTTATTGAATTAGAAGACATCAGCATGAAAGTGGTGACTGAGCTCAGTTTCCTTTTTATTCTGTTTTTTGTTGTTTGTTTTGTTTGTTTCTTTGTTTTTTAGTATTTTGCCCAGTGCACATACAGTGAGATTAGAATAGTGTCTGGGATGGCCCACTGATAAATCCTTGCTAAGACAAGCTATTGCATGTCAACTTGAACATTACTTATTGATTAACCGATCATCATTTTAAGAAAAGAGTTTCAGTCCTTCTAGGCACTACGAAAGTTACTTGATCAATAATTGAATATTCTAGTTAACTTAAGAACATATGGTTAACACCCCACTTACAGAAATGGATAGATCATCTAGACACACGGTCAATAAAGAAACAAGGGCCCTGAATGAGACATTGGATCAGATGGATTTGACAGATATATTTAGAACTCTGCATCCCAAAGCAACAGAATATACTTTCT